>NC_134483.1:36023864-36323864 GCF_040206685.1 Ascaphus truei
GTACGTTATTTAGCCACTTTTTGTAGTGGTTGCTACCATAATGTAGATAACTATTGGTCGACACTGATTTAAAATGTGTCCTTGTCTGAATTTGATGTTCTTTACCAATGAATAGTTCCAAGTCCAAAAAGACAATGGTATTTGGGTGTATATTGTATTTGAATTCCAAACGCATCTCATTATCATTGAAGGATAACAGAATCTCTTCCAGGATCTCCATCTCACCATCCCAAATAATAATAATGTCATCTATGAAACGGGCATAGTACACCAGACCGCCCCCCAGACAAGCATTCTCCCACACATGGGTACTCTCCCACTGTCCCATGTAGAGATTAGCATAGCTGGGGGCAAATCTGGTGCCCATAGCCGTTCCACAGATTTGTAAATAGAAAATGTCTTCAAATAAAAAATAATTGTGACTTAAAATGAATTGAATGCATGCTAAAAGAAATAGCCTCTGTGAAGGGTGCAAATTTGTGTCTAATTCAAGATAGTGATTTATAGCCTGGATACCTTTGGTGTGATCAATACAAATGTATAGGGAAGATACATCACATGTTGCCCAGTGAAAGGTATCCTTCCAAATAATATCTGACATGGAATCGATGACATGCAAAGTGTCCCTAATATATGAACGTAGATTTGTGACATATGGTTGTAGATAATAGTCAATGTACTGGGACAAGTTGGATGTCATCGACCCCACCCCAGATATTATAGGCCTCCCTGGTGGATTAACTTTATCTTTGTGCAATTTTGGAATGTGATAAAATATAGGTGTCCTAGGGTGTTAAGTGAATAAAAATTTTTTGTTCTAATTTAGTAAATAATTCCTTTAGTGAATGCATCCTGGAGGAGATTCTGAAACTCCAACTGATACCCTGTGACTGGGTCCTCTTTCAGTACATCATAAGATACAGTGTCATGTAAAAGGCGATGGGCTTCGCATAGATAGTCCACACGATACTGTAGGACAATAGCCCCACCTTTGTCTGCTTGGAGAACTATAAGATCATAGTTGTTCTTTATACTGATCATAGTTAAATTCTCTTCCTTAGTCAAATTGTTGCATTTCAGTTCCACATTCCACATTATTTTGGCACAACTGCTCAAAGTCCCTGAGAACCACTGTATAGAAGGTGTCGATAAAATTCCCCTTTGATTGGTAGGGGAAATATACCGACTTTGGAACAAATGGTGATGACCTATATGTTGTAATACTCTCAGGATTATGAGAGATGGATTAGGATCTATCGATGTATTCATTTCTTCATCATGAATTGTTAGATCTGATAATGAATTTTCAAATAATGAGTTTTTAATCGCTATTCTTTTCTTGAGAGGATCTACCAATGTATTGAACTTAGCTGATATTTGTGTACTGTTGCAGATGGTATTAGTAGTCTCAGATTCAACCAAAAAAGAAGTGAGGGCATTAATGCACTCTATTTCTTGAGTATTAAAATTACAAAGGATGATGCTCACTCCCTGCTTCTCTTTGCTATAACTGAGACCTGGCTCACTCTGTCTGACTCTGCTCTGGAAGCTGCCCTCTCTTATGGTGGCCTTTCCTTCTCCCACACTCCGCGCCCTGATGGCAGGGGTGGAGGTGTGGGGCTCCTGCTCTCCTCTCTCTGCTGTTACCAAACTCTTCCTATTCCCCCCTCTCTTGCCTTTCCCTCCTTTGAGGTTCACACTGTCCAGATTTTCTCTCCTCTCCCTGTTCATGTGGCGGTCATCTATCGCCCACCTACCTCTACTCATCCCCCTTCTGCCTTTCTCTCTCACTTTGAATCCTGGCTCTCTTTCTTCCTGTCCTCAGACTCCCCTGTTCTTCTCCTTGGGGACTTCAATTGCCACATTGATGACCCCTCTCTCCCTTGGGCTTCCCGCTTTCTTTCTCTAACCTCTTCTTTTGGCCTTCAACAGTGGACTGCAGCCAGCACCCACAAGGATGGCCACTACTTAGACCTGGTTTTCACTAAAATCTTCTCTCTCTCTGATTTCTCCATTTCCCCTTTTCCTCTCTCTGACCATCACCTCATCTCATTCTCTCTATCTCGCTTCTCCCCTTCTCCACCTCCATCTACCCCCCGGTTCGGCAGAAACCTGCGCTCTATTCACTTACCTGACTTTGATTCCACGTTACACTCCTCCCTCTCCTCTCTAAGCTCTGCTACAGACCCTGACAAACTGGTCAGGAACTACAACTCTGCCTTGTCCTCCTCTCTTGATCTACATGCCCCGCTTTCTCTCTGCCGCACTCGCCCTTTTAACCCTAGACCCTTGTTAAATTCCCCTTCACTACAAATTTATGCTATCCTGTTTCAACTCTGCCCTCTCGCAAGCTAAACAAGCCTACTTTTCTTCACTAATCAACATGCACAAGTCTAACCCACGCCGACTGTTCTCTGTCTTTGATACTCTACTCAAACCACCCTCAGCTTCCTCTCCTTCCTCCATCTCCGCTCAGGACTTTGCTGACTATTTTAAGGGAAAGGTGGAATCCATAAGTTAGAACATCCCCTCTGTTTCTTCCTCCCATCTTACACCTCTTCCTAACTCTCCTCCTGCCTTCCTTGACTCTTTTTCCACTGTCTCAGAGGAGGATGTGTCGCTGTTGATCACCTCTTCTCCCTCTACCACTTGCCCTCTTGACCCCATTCCCTCCCATCTCCTAAAACCTCTTGCTCCTACTATAATCCCTACGCTCACGCACATTTTTAACTCCTCCCTCTGCTCTGGAACCTTTCCATCCTCCTTCAAACATGCAACAGTCATACCATTACTCAAAAACAACAAGCTTGACCCTACCTGTCTTTCTAACTATCGGCATGTCTCCCTCCTGCCTTTTGCCTCTAAACTCCTTGAACGTCTTGTATTCGCTCGCTTGCTCCATTTTCTCAACACCTATTCTCTCCTAGACCCTCTACAATCTGGCTTCTGCACTGCTCACTCCACGGAAACAGCCCTCACTAAAATAACTGACGACCTCCATGCTGCCAAAGACAGAGGTCATTACACTCTGCTCATATTACTCGACCTCTTTGCAGCATTTGACACCGTGGACCACCCTCTTCTCCTTCACATTCTCCATACTCTTGACATCCGGAACAAAGCTCTATCCTGGATCTCATCCTACCTCTCCCATCGTACTTTCAGTGTCTCTTCTGCTAATACCTCCTCCTCCTGTATTGATCTCTCTGTGGGGGTACCCCAGGGCTCTGTCCTGGGACCTCTTCTATTTTCTCTGTATACACTCTCTCTAGGTGACTGTAAGGAATCCGCTCCGCGGTTTACTGGTTGCCTTACCTTGCAGACCGGTGCAGTTCTGGAACAGTTCTCCTGATGTTTGCTGCAGCCTGGATTCACTCACCAAAGCAATACACACTCCCTCTGGTATCTACTGCAGCTGTGCAGCATATCACTGCAACCTATACTTGCATTCACTCATTGGAGCAGTACCTTCACACCCCCGCCGGGGATTGGCCCGCTGGCCTTTAAGTATTGCTTTCCCATAATGCTCCTTGCCGAGCATAGTCCTAACTGGATGTCACTACTGTTTTGCCACAAGCTCTCGCTTGTTCTCCTATGCTGATACCAGGTTCCACCCTGCGTCCTTCAGCTTCCTTCAAGCCGCTTGTTCTCCTATGCTGATACCAGGTTCCGCCCTGCGTCCTTCAGCTCCCTTCAAGCCGCTTGTTCTCCTATGCTGATACGGAGGTATCCCCTGCGTCCTTCAGCTTCTGTTCTCCTGTGCTGAAGCAGAGGTTTCTTCCCTGCGTTCTTCAGTCTCCTGGATTCCTGCACTGAAGCGGAGGTTTCCCTGTGTATCTTCAGCTTCCTGGTTCCTGGGGCCTACTCTTTCCCTAATCTAGAGAGGCCATGTCCTGGTTCCTGCGCTGAAACAGAGGATTCCCCAGCCCGCTCAGGAATCTTGCGCTGTGCACGGGTTTACCCGTGCAGCTAGGCGGTGTGTATATCTGGTCTGTCTTCCACCTCCTGAGACCAGTACCATGGGCCATGGTCGCCGCACGCGCAGAGGCCACCCCCGCGCTCCTAAGCTGAAGTGGGGCTTTCCTGACTCCCTGTTGCCGAACTCCTGCTTGGACAATGTTTATACTGACGTCTCCTGTCCTGACCCTGGCTTGTACAACGACGATGCTGTCTTCTCCAATCATGATCCTGCTACATATGACTACGAACTGCGCAATCCGGATCAGCCTGCGCGGTCTCAGGTCGGTGCTTTTACAACCCCACCTCAGCCTCGCGGTCTGACCCTGGTTTGTGGCGAGCAGAACCCTGACAGTATGCTCGGCCGCACAAACTCGGACCCCGCTGAGGTGCGGGTTGGTAAGTTTTTTCCTAAAAACCTGTCCCGGTCTGTAGACCAGTCCCAGTTTGAGAATGATTATTTGTGCGATATAATACCCCTGATGGAAGATCCGTTTATGTCGGAGGGCTTAACTCCCTTGCAAAAGAAATGCCGTAATGATCTGGTTTGTAAGGCTTGCTGCCTCAGAGACTTAAAACAGTATCTGGCCAGTGTTCTGGCCAGTGAAAACAGTGTTTTCTCCCCTGATTCCCCTTTAACTGGGGATAAGGTGAGTCCTGTGGAACTGGTAGTTCCTGTAGTACACTCAATGCCCTGGCTTTATCATTGGACATTCCTTTAGTACTCCCGGACCCTTCCATCATGGTGGCTCTCGCTCACGACATGCTGCATGTACTTTCCGTGGTATTGGATGATTGCTTGTTAAAACAGGATCGCCCCCTGGCCGCTAACGCCGTCCACTGGCGTTTTTTCTCTGCTGCCAGTCCTGTCGCTAAACCGGGGGACGTATCTCCCTCTCCGGGAGATGACCAAACGAACCCATTAGCAATATCTTCTAACGTAGTAACTGCCACAGTCCCTAGCTCTGATTGTATGCCCGGGTTCTCTGACACCAATGATATGTCTACGTTAACCCCTGCCGATCAGTCCTGTGAGGTCCCCCTGGAGGATACATATGTTTCTCTACCCAACACTAAGGTTCTACTATCAGAGAATAAGTTCCTTAGTTCTCCTATTTCTAGCTCAGAAGCCCTTTCTCTAGGTCTTGAAGGTTTTCCAGCTTTAACCCCTGCCGATCAGTCCTGTGAGGTTCCCCTGGAGAACACATATGTTTCACTAACTAACACTAAGGTTCTAGTATCAGAGAATAAGTCCCTTAGTTCCCCTATTTCTAGCTCTGAATCTCTCTCTTTAGGTCTTGAGGGTTTTCCAGCTTTAACCTCTGCTAGGCAGTCCTGTGCGCTTTCCCCTTCAGAGAAAGAATACCTAAGTTCTGTTCCCAGGGTCATTTCTGTATTAACCCCTGTGGGGCAGCTCTCTGAGTTTCCTTTGGTAAATCCCTGTTCTCTGTCAGCCATGGTCACGCCCCTAGCTCCAGAGGAGAGATTCCTGGTCTCTCCTAATACAGAGAGAAGATTACCTATGTTTTACTCTCAGGCATTGTCTGCATTAACCCCTGTAAATTCTTGCTGCCTCCAAGTTAATGCCTTCGTTTTAGCCTCAGAGAATGAGTCCACAAGTCAGACAGCAGAGGTTGCATTGAGGGATTCCCATAACCGTACGGAGTCCTTAGATATTCTTTGCTATAAATCCCCTGCTTCAGCTCAAGTTTCCGCAGTTTCGTCTCCGGAGACTTCGGCTAAAGTTCTGGTTCCTGATAAATGTATTCAGGAGTCAGGTTTTTCCCTAAGCTTGGTCGCAGAGTTCCTTCTTCCGGGTATTTCACTGAACCAGCCTGTCGCCCACATAGCGGTGATCCCTGCTTCAGCGCATAGTTCCCACATTATGGAGTCTGCAGTAATTTCTGGTTTCCCAGACATTCCTTACCAAATACCTACTTCAGAGACCAGTACAGTTATGATTAACCCCCGTGTACTGTCTGAGTTCTCCTCCTCTTTAAGCTTAGGGTTAAAAGCATACAGTAGTCTGTATGTCCCTCCTGGGGTTCATATTGTGTTCCCAGGAATGTTTGCTGACGCACGGTTTTCTCCCAAAAATGACGCTTTTTCATATAGATTAGTAAAAAGCTTGCACACGGTTTCCCTTTTCGCTGAATTGTGTCTTACTAGTTTTGAGACTCTGAGAGGTAATGATTCTCCTTCTGATTCTGAAGCTCTTCCTACAATGAGTATCCTGTCTGGGGGTCTCCCTGATTTCTCTGTCCAGGCTAATCCTCCAGGGATCAGCATATCTGTGATCACTCCCTTAGTACTGTCTGAGGTCACCATGCATATATTACAAGTCCTGGGGTTTAAATCTGAGCTTTATAGCTGTCCTGCCTTTGCTGAAACCCAGTCCCTCAGTACTGTGTCTAAATATGCCCCAGCAAACATGAGGTTACTCTGGGAAGAAATTAAAGCTCCTGTCTTAAAGGGTATTTTTTCTCACATGTCGAGCAAATCTAGAACCTCAGTAATTGTTTCTAAATCACTTATCAATACATCTGATTTTTTCTCTAATCAAACCCAGACACCCTCACTATCGGTTAGGAGTCCTGTGATCAGAGATTTTGCACTAGAAAACAGACCTATTCATGTTTTTTTCAGGTTAGGTACCCCTGTGGTTAGGGCCATTGCAGTTTTAGAGAGGACTTCTTGTACTCCTAAGGTGCCTGTCATTAGGAGTTTTCATAGTTCATACTTGCTGCTGGTTGATTCTCAGGTCCATGTCACTGAGGTACAGACTTCAGCTTCTGATGTTAGCTTCCCTCCCAACCCTAACCTGGCTCTGCCTTTTTCTCAAGCTACTGATTTGAAAATCCCAAGGACTATTCCTGATTCACTGACAATACTATCTCCCAATGAAGATTTACCAGTATTGAAGAGCTCTACTGTTGTTTACTTCTCTGCTCCTGCTAAACCATGGTTTTGTCCCTCGGAATTTTCGGTTGCCCCTGTTATTTCCTCTCAGTTGGAAATACTCTGTACGTATCCCAAGATTTCGGTCCCTATGCCTGGTTTACTGCTTGCCTTTTCACCTTCCATACCAATACCGGGAGATGCTTCCAACCAGCCTATACCCTTACTAACCATTACCTGGGAGCCTTCTAGAGGAAAAATTCCTCGCAGATTCCAACATGCAGTGGTCAGCCAAGAGTTTTTCTGTTACAAAGTTCCTCCTGGTGTATTCGATCAACTATCAGGGCCGCTGATCCTAGATTCAGGTTCCTTTATTAAAGACTGGGCTTTCAGTGGGGGTTCTTCTGCCGTTTCTGCTCTGGAACTCTCTGGTTCTTCACAGCCCTGGATTTCCAAGACATTTTGCGAGGCGAGCCATGTACCAATAGAAGAAAAAAATGTGTGATGCTCTCAAGACAATTATGTAGTTTGAAAATTGTTATAATGAAATGGAAGACAACCTGTTGATATATATATGTCCTATTGGATCAGGTAAACAGCTATCCCACAAGGCAATGAGGTAAGGATAGTTACCGGTTGATGATCCCTGGAAATTTGATTGAGGCAAAGCTGGAACGGACTCACTTGGGAAAGCAGATTCCAAGATGAAAAGAAAGTCCTTATAGATGTCCAGCACCTCCAGGTTGAATGTGCCTCCGTTGTGGAGATCTTCACAGACAGGGAGAGGGAAAAAAACGGAGCACTATCTCCAATGCTGTAAAAAACAGCCAATAAACCACAGGGTATGCGTTCCCAAAATAAAGCTATTTAATGGCTCAAGAATCAGTTACAAAACACACCAAGGCGTTTCAGACCTTAACACGCGTTGGTGTGTTTTGTAACTGATTCTTGAGCCATGTACCAAGGATGTTTCTTCCATCAATCTCATATCCTAGAACTGTACTCACCAAAGAACTGCTCGTTTACGGATGCCCTTTCTACCTAAAGAATTTTAGGAACAACTCAATGTCCCCAAGGCACATGGATGGTCCTGTCTGGCCACAGTTCTCACCGGGGGGTGGGGGTACACTAAGGACTAACCACGAGTCTCGGGAGCACGACTCTAACCCCAATCCTAGACGGTTAAGCAACAATTCCCGGTCCTCCAACTCTATAAGTGCTCATGTTCGCCCGGAGGTCTCGCGTGAAGGGGGGGGGGGGTACTGTAAGGAATCCGCTCCGCGGTTTACTGGTTGCCTTACCTTGCAGACCGGTGCAGTTCTGGAACAGCTCTCCTGATGTTTGCTGCAGCCTGGATTCACTCACCAAAGCAATACACACTCCCTCTGGTATCTACTGCAGCTGTGCAGCATATCACTGCAACCTATACTTGCATTCACTCATTGGAGCAGTACCTTCACACCCCCGCCGGGGATTGGCCCGCTGGCCTTTAAGTATTGCTTTCCCATAATGCTCCTTGCCGAGCATAGTCCTAACTGGATGTCACTACTGTTTTGCCACAAGCTCTCACTTGTTCTCCTATGCTGATACCAGGTTCCGCCCTGCGTCCTTCAGCTTCCTTCAAGCCGCTTGTTCTCCTATGCTGATACCAGGTTCCGCCCTGCGTCCTTCAGCTCCCTTCAAGCCGCTTGTTCTCCTATGCTGATACGGAGGTATCCCCTGCGTCCTTCAGCTTCTGTTCTCCTGTGCTGAAGCAGAGGTTTCTTCCCTGCGTCCTTCAGCCTCCTGGATTCCTGCACTGAAGCGGATGTTTCGTCCCTGCGTTCTTCAGTCTCCTGGATTCCTGCACTGAAGCGGAGGTTTCCCTGTGTATCTTCAGCTTCCTGGTTCCTGGGGCCTACTCTTTCCCTAATCTAGAGAGGCCGTGTCCTGGTTCCTGCGCTGAAACAGAGGATTCCCCAGCCCGCTCAGGACTCTTGCGCTGTGCACGGGTTTACCGGTGCAGCTAGGCGGTGTGTATATCTGGTCTGTCTTCCACCTCCTGAGACCAGTACCATGGGCCATGGTCGCCGCACGCGCAGAGGCCACCCCCGCGCTCCTAAGCTGAAGCGGGGCTTTCCTGACTCCCTGTTGCCGAACTCCTGCTTGGACAATGTTTATCCTGACGTCTCCTGTCCTGACCCTGGCTTGTACAACGACGATGCTGTCTTCTCCAATCCTGATCCTGCTACATATGACTACGAACTGCGCAATCCGGATCAGCCTGCGCGGTCTCAGGTCGGTGCTTTTACAACCCCACCTCAGCCTCGTGGTCCGACCCTGGTTTGTGGCGAGCAGAACCCTGACAGTGACCTAATAACATCTTTTGGGTTTAATTATCACCTCTATGCTGACGACATACAAATATATTTCTCAACACCCGACCTTACACCTGCTGTACAAACCAAAGTTTCTGAATGTCTCTCTGCTATATCATCCTGGATGGCCCTCCGCCGCCTTAAACTCAACATGGCTAAAACAGAGCTCCTCATACTTCCTCCCAAACCTGGTCCTACTACCTCCTTCCACATTACTGTTGGAACAACGATCATTCACCCAGTAGCCCAAGCACGCTGCCTTGGGGTCACACTCGACTCCTCTCTCACATTTGCCGCTCACATTCAAAACATTTCTAAAACCTGTCGCTTTTTCCTCCGCAATATAACAAAGATACGCCCTTTCCTCTGTTGCTCGACTGCTAAAACTCTGACTCAGGCCCTCATTCTCTCCCGTCTTGATTACTGTAACCTCCTGCTGTCCGGCCTTCCTGCCTCTCACCTGTCTCCCCTACAATCTATCCTAAATGCTGCTGCCAGAATCACTCTACTCTTTCCTAGATCTGTCTCAGCATCTCCCCTCATGAAATCCCTCTCCTGGCTTCCGATCAAATCCCGCATCTCACACTCCATTCTTCTCCTCACTTTTAAAGCTTTACACTCTTCTGTCCCTCCTTACATCTCAGCCCTAATTTCTCGTTATGCACCATCCCGACTCTTGCGTTCTTCTCAAGGATGTCTTCTTTCTACCCCCTTTGTATCTAAAGCCCTCTCCCGCCTTAAACCTTTTTCATTGACTGCCCCTCACCTCTGGAATGCCCTTCCCCTCAGTACCCGACTAGCACCCTCTCTATCCACCTTTAAGACCCACCTTAAGACACACTTGCTTAAAGAAGCATACGAATAGCACTGTGAATATTCTGAACACATGATACATAAAGCTTGGCCCCCTGCAGATGCACTTTCCAGAACTCCCTCCTACTGTCTCTGTACGTTCTCCCTACCTACCAATTAGACTGTAAGCTCCTCGGAGCAGGGACTCCTCTTCCTTAATGTCTAAAGCACTTATTCCCATGATCGGTTATTTATATTATCTGTAATTTATTGGATTACCACATGTATTACTACTGTGAAGCGCTATGCACATTAATGGCGCTATATAAATAAAGACATACAATACAATACAATAATATCTCCGTTTTCCCAAAGTGAAAAATAATGAATAGAAAGATACTCCAAATAATAACGCCCTACGCGTTTCATCTTTGCAGACTTCGATATAAACCCCCTGACGAAGTCTGCAAAGACGAAACGCGTTATTTGGAGTATCTTTTTATTCATTATTGAATTTTTCACTTTGGGAAAACGGAGATATCACTCTTTGTACTGTCGGGACTCATGCCATTACGGCGCTTGCTGCACTGTCAGTGTTTGAGCTGACCCGGAAGCCTTCCATGCAATACATGCATTGTGAGTGACGACGCTGACCCAGAAGCCCTCCACAACCATTAAGACACTTGAACAGCGAGGAGGTGCCTGGTTACCATCGATCCATGAAAGAATCACTACCACGGATTCCCTTCAATACGGTGATGTGAACGGCCTTCTATCCGGTGTTGCAGTCGAGTTCCTGCTGTACATGTTGGCGATTGAGTATTATATCTCATACATGCGATTTATTATCCTCCGTTTGTGAGTGGAAAATTCATATTTTACCAGTCCCATATATAAAATTGTTAACCTTACTACACTATGAGTGCGCCTGTTTTTTGTTTTTTTTCTCCTTTAGAGAGATATATATTTATATATATATATATATATATATATATATATATATATATATATATATATATATTAAAACAGTTAATAAGTAATGCTTTGGGCTCTGAATGAACTGATTGCACCCTCTGGGGAGAATTATTACGATTCGGACACATTTAGCTACAACTGATTTTGGTGTGTTAAAGTGCATAGTTTTTCTATAATAAACAGGGACCTGAGGCCCTGGCAAATATTTTAGTCTGAGATCTTTTATCATATTTGCATACCCTCAGGTGGTGGCAGTGGATAGTTATGATTTGCAATTGAGTAGGGGTTAATATTAACTCGCTGGTCCCTTGCAGAGGCGAAAGGTGAGTTGGCTAGAGTAGCCGTGTATATGAACCCTGGTTGCATGTCTACGTCACGTGCTCACTTGTGTGCTGTTCGTGGTGGTGGTATATTGGAACGGCTTGAGGAGAGATACAACTCATTTGAGGGACGTTTGCGGAGGTGAAGAGTGAGGCAGCTTGTGGGTTGTGTATTGATCCTTGATCCTGTATAGGAGATATTGTCCATTTGACGGACCTTTGCAGAGGTGAAGAGTGGGTGCGCTTGCGAGCGTCAGTATTAACCCTTGTCCCGTATGCAGGTCGTGTGCTAGCTGGGTGTCGTACGTGACAGCCATAAGATGAAAAACCACCCAAATTACTTTGATAACTTGTATATATGAGTGCAGGAAGCATATTCTGGTCAATGCAGGTGACAGACGTGAGCTTGAGATAGAGTATCATGGTCACGTGACAGTTGTAAGGTTCATCCAAAAACAGTGTGCTAAACACATAATTGAAAAAGATAGGATGGTATTTGCAGGCTCTTGCAGTCACAGTTGGAGTTCCCTTCTAAGATCTCTGGTTGCATCACCGTTGACCTTTTCTGTTGCTCTCCCATTTGAGTATCTAGCCAATTGCCTAAACAGCTTGAGATAATGGGTAGTCACAGATCCCACATGGGACTGGTTTGAACGCAGCCACTTGGAATAGTTCAAAAACGTCTTAAAGAGTTCCGCCTGTATGCCTTTCCAGGGATAATCAGGGTACTACTTAATTAATCTGTTTCAGCTGCACATTAGGTTCATTATTTATTACAGCAAAATGTTTCTCATGGTCATCCAACTCATCGAGTGCAAACGGCCTGTTGGAGAATCGGAGGCAGAAGATTTCATAAGCATACAGCTTCCGCGGCTTTACTGATCTCATCAGCACCACATAACGGATGTCAAATTTTACCATTCCATATCGTCTCAGTGGAAAAGCACAGGATCCTCTATGTCTTACATGCAACCTTTGGAGTGCTCTCTTGCTGTCGGATAATACATGACAAGTTGGTTGCAGTGTGTGTGTCCAAGCTCCTGGCCAAGTACCATGGCTTGCAGATCCAGAGATTGTCCTCTCACCGCTGCTAACGTTGCTTAAAATAGCTGATGACCCCTCCCTCCCCCCTTCTGTTTTAGGTTCCACATTTTCTTTTTTCCCCACGCATATGTATTTCTGTATACCCCTGATGTTTTATATGAAGGCGATAGTAAGTATTGTTGTGTGGTGGTAATCTGCACTAAAATTAGACTTATAAAAAAGAAAAAATAGCTGATGAACTGTGGCAGCTCAGTCCACAGATTAAAGGTCAGGGGGAGCTATTTTGAACCCCGAGGCCCACAGGTCCTCCTTCAAACAGGTTCCAGGGAATCCTTAACAATAAGAAGGCTCTAGCATTGGGAATTGATTCTGAAGAATGTGAGCAATCTCCGCACTTAGCGTCCCGTAATCTTTAAAGTAAGAAAAGCTTATTTTTCATTGCTTGTAACCGCAAAGCGTGGGTGATCAACAATGTTCAGTATCTGTTGCATTTCTGTGTAACTTTTGAAGATTGTATTCTTGTCATTGACTGATGGCTCTACAGGAAGGGACAATGTTTCCTTGTTCTCAGCTGAAATAGCCTGATAGTGAGCTTCAGGCGGCTGTGGTGCATGACATCTTATATGAGCAGTGCTGGAACTGGGATTTTTGAACTGGGGGTACAGCTAAATCCATCAATGTTATTAACCTATCGCCCCACCCCATAAAACCCCTCAATCTTCACCTGTCATATAATTTAACAACATACCAGATGAGGATGCAAAAATAATAAGTTCCAGACGTGGGGAGCAGAAGCAGCAGCATTTATATATCTGTAACTAATATGTATTACGAGAACATCTTGCGACCAAAGGGAAAAGCTATCGGTGATCTAAAAAAGATCCAAATGTTAATTGTCATCAAGTCCCTTTGGAAAAACGGTCTCCAAAGTTAAAATCCAAAATGCCTCCCTACGCAGTAACATCGTGTCCTTATTCCGTCCAGATGTTATCATATTTATATGTCCAATGCGGATAACAAGGACAATTATGTCACTTCAAAATCTGGTTGTTTTAAATGTTTTAACTGTTCCGTATACAATAGTTTGAATATTGATGACTCCTTTAGGCACCCAAGAAATGGTAAGAACTACAAAATTAAAGTCAAAATTAAGTCAAGGATTACATGCATGACTACACACGTTGTGTACTTAAGTAAATGCCCATGTGGGGAAAAGCAACCATATATTAAAAACGAGATTTATTGAGCATTAAAGTAAAATTGGACGTGGAGAAGAAAATACTACCATTATCCAACATTGCAAAGAATTCAGACATACGGTGGCATCATTTAAAATGATGTGCGTTGAACATATAAATAGGATAACATCTGGACTGGATAAAGACACAATGTTACTGCGTAGGGAGGCATTTTGGAATTTAACTTTGGTGACAGTTTTTTCAAGGGGACTTGATGACAATTAACATTTGGATCTTTTTTAGATCACAGATAGCTTTTCCCTTTGGTTTTTAGATGTTCTCGTAATACATATTAATTACAGATGCCGCTTCTGCTGCTTCTGCTCCCCACGTCTGGAGCTTATTATTTTTGCACCCTCATCTGGTATGTTGTTAAAAATGTCTCTTTCCATTTCTATGAGAAATCAACTAAATGTTACTTTGTATATACATTCTGACCTATTTCTGGTAATATATTGTAAAGACTAAGCTCAAATATCCTGACTGTTTATTTCAAAGTGAGGCCCTTAATTGTAACTTTTTTCATTTCCCTTTTTTATTGATATCACTTACATAGTCACATTGGGGTGTGGGGTAAGGGAAATGGATCATGCATCCACTCGCTGTGGAGATATATATATATATATATATATATATATATATATATATATATATATGTATATGTATATATATATATATATATGTATAGAAACCCTATCTTCCCATAAGAGAAGGCACAAAAGCAGCAACACTCAGATATAGCAAAAAGACATGTATTAGCAGTGACAAAACAGCACACTATAAACCCAACATTTCGGTCCTGGCAGGACCTTCCTCAGGGGGGTGCTACCAGACAATGAAACCCAGAGAACATATATAGCCCATAGTTCACCATGTGAGGACAATTAGAGACAGCTAATTGTACAATCCTGGAGCTCCACGAGTGCAATCAGTGTATGAGGTAGTACGGCGGCCATCTTGGAAATCAGGAGACAGAGCAATGTATGCTATCGCACATGTGCAGATGAGTACAGGCTCCCCCGGTGGACAAAAAAATCCTAGCGTCCAATGTTGCTAAGAAACGCATGTGTGGCGTCATAAAGTCCTGGGAAGTCAGCTCAAAGTAAAGTTGCGCATGTGCAAGGCTCTGTGACAGCACCAGAACGTCACACCGATCTGGTACCCCATTCAGTGTCAATTGCATCAGCGTGGCAACTCCCTAAAGAAAATGACTGTGAAGGAACAAGTGAATCAACACATAAGGGGAATAAAAACAATTTCCAGAGCTGAGGGTGACTGTTTAGATGGCAAGGGGAGGGAGGGCAAGGGGAGGGAGGGATAACAAGGGAAAGGAGGAGATAGAGCAAAAACATGCATATAAATTAGGCAATTGTAAATGGCATACTGGTTAAATATTAATATTCAGTACTGCACCATTAGGGAACAATAATGCAAAGTCCCGGCAATGGAAACCTAATTATGAGCATCTATGCATTAATGAAGAGAAAAGGACATAGAACAAACATTCTAAAGATGCAATCACAAAAAACATCCTAATTTGAAATCTTCATTTAGTCCTCGCGGAGCCATTGTGTTCAGTTCAAAAATCATGCGAGTTTCAAGTTGTAACAGCAATTTGCCCCTGTCTCCTCCACGGGGGCCAGCATGTGCTTGCATGATGGGCATGCATCGTAGCGTTGCCAAGCTATGCTTGTGATCTTTAAAATGTCTCGCTACCGGTTGCAGTTTGAGATCCTCATTATTCGTACTGTCAAGTAATGCCTTCCTGATGGAGGAGCGGTGCAAGCTCATACGCTCCTTCAACATACGTGTGGTTTTACCAATATAATACAGGTCACATGGACACCGGATGATGTATACAACGAATTTACTCTCACAGTTCATGTAATCCTTTACTTTAATGTCTTTTCCACTGTGTGGATGGACAAAGCTTTTCCCCAATATCATGTGTTGAAAGTTTGTACAGCAATGACATTTGTGTACACTGGGAGTTTTGGAGAGCCAATTCGTAGGGCTGGCATACTTGGATACCGGATCTGCCTGTGTCAATAGGTCACCTATGTTTTGGCCCCTGCAGTAACAGAATAATGGTGGTTTGGTGAAGGTTTTCCCAATCCTTTTGTCGTTTTCCAAGATGTGCCAGTGTTTCATGATACTTCTACGAATAGTACATGATGAAGTATGGGAAGACAGGATTTCTATATTGATTTCTATGGAGCATGCACCTTGACTTTACATTTGTTGTTTGGAGTGCTGGCTGCTGCTTTTTGTTATATATGTATATATAAAACAAAAATATATATAAAAACAAATAAATAAAAGCTCTTTTGTAAATACAAAGTCTTCAGATTGTATATGTATATATATATAGTATGGTGTGTGTAGGCGGATGCTCACAGAGGTATGCAAGGGAGACTGATTATAGTGAAATTAAATAAGCCTTTTATTGCGCCTGTTTCCTTAACATATGGAAACCATCCAAACAAGGGGTAAACAAAGCTTCTATTCACTTGGGAGTATTTCTAGTGAAATACTATGCAGTTCACAACTCCCTTAGATAAGCATGTCTCCCAGCCCCAAACATATAGCATGAATTAAGCAGATATAAGAAGTCTCATAAATGAAAGTCTTATCTGTTCCTTGTGGTTTGGACGGAAAATCTTCTCTGTCCTTAGTTCAGCTCCCTTTTCCTCAGGGTGTGTCAGCATTCAGGTTTAGAAGTTTCCCCTGTGTCTTGAAAGCAGCTCTGCTGTTTCTTCTGGCAGGGCTCAAGACAAGTGTCTTCAAGTTCAGCTCAGGTGTGAGCTAAGGAGTCTCTCTTCCTGTCTCAAAAGACAGGCTTTTCTAAGCCATCTAATCAGGCAGGTGGTGTTTGTTAATTGACTACCAGCAGTTAACCACCACACTGCTGGATTAGAGGCACATTACCTGAACAGGGATAACTCCCCTGTTAAGTGTCCTTCTCCTCCATTTTACATGTTCTATGTTGGAGTTGTGCACAAGTTGCCATGGAGACTTCTCCACGAGTGCCTGACCTACTATAAAGACACCAGAAAACACGCATGCGTGAAAAGCCGATCACAGAAATAACTGTTACTTATGGGTTGCTAAGGAACCCGTCTTTACGTGAGGCTGACATTTTTACAAAGACGCTAGAGTACGTCAGCCACAGAAATCTCACGAGACTTGGTAGAGGAACAGGACTGCACATGTACACCACCACAGAGCAATAGGCTTCACCTGGGACTACGGGAACTTCACTCACTATAAAGACTGGGTACATTTGGACCACATGTATGTCATTTCTTGACAAAGGCTTCCTAGTCGGCCGAAACGTTGGATAACTCTGGCTAAATAAATGTGTATTTTGCCAAATCCGTGGAGCCTCTATACTCTTCTTCTGTTACTAATAAGATTTCCCCATGTTTATATATATTTTATATGTTCACACGTCCACTTGATTTAAGTTTTCCACTACTTTTAATCATGATGTATAATTTACTGATACTGTATTACACTGTCTTTTTATTTTTGTGTTGAGATATTCCTGTTCTATACTTCACAGACCCCGACCTCCAGATCTTAATCCATAAACCTAATCCCTCCGGCGGTTTTAAAAAGCCCCCTCACTAAGGCAATTTAAAAATAAACTGTGGGATATAATGATTATGGATAAGTTGACCAGTATTCTGCGACACTCCGGACAGAGATTTCAGCAAGTTTCGAAACCTGGCTCTAATTAGTCCAGCTGCTTCTACACAACGTAATCACGTAGCACTTAGCTTATTTGATTAGACCTCTTTGATACATAACACTGTCTTGGCCCCCACATAACGAACACTCTGAAACAAGGAAGGTCTGAAGGAGAAACGATGAACAATACTCAGTTTACTCAGTTAAATTACGTAAACTATCCGTTTAATAAATTGTACAACTACAGTACATTGCTTCAAAAATACTGAGTGTATCCCGTTTCCCCCCTCCCGTTATATTTTATGTACCCCACTGCCCTCCATAACAAAAATCTTTAATAATAAACACATTGCAGAAAAAAAAGAAAATAATTCCAAGTATGATAACAGTACCATTATAATAAATACAGATAGGAATGTAACGTATAAGGGAAACGCTTAACCACGGGTTGTATTCTTTATGTTGCATTCATTTTTCCTTGTTTTGTTTTACATATTTTTTTTCCTTTGTTATAATAAGTTCAGCTCTACGTTGGGATTAGCTACGTATTAGGTGGAGAGTCACTTCCGGGGGAGGGATACACCGCTATCTGATGTTACTTTGTTAGGGTGGGTAATTAATGGGAATCTGTGGTCACAGTACATTGATGCACCTGTTGAAAGGAGCTGTGTTCTCCTGAAATCTTGTGCCATGCTATGCACTATACTAAACAAACATACTCTACAGTGAGCGTTCAACAATACTTGAGTGTGCACCTCTTCATCTTGTTGGAAATTGTAATGTGTAATAGTTGCATAGAACAGCCTGCCAGCAGAAGTGGTTAGGTCAATAATAGCCAAATGCTTCACAGATGCTTGGGATAGACACAAGAGAATATTAGAGAAGGAAAGTTCTTGATAAATACTGTAGGTTTGGTAGAGTCCATCACTGGGATTCGCTAAGATATGATAACAGGTATCAGAGCTTGATCCAGCTTTAACCGTCATTGACTTGAATTCTGATTTTAAGCAGAACAATGGCAATCTCAATTTAGAATTAAAATAATCAATACAAAAAACGGTCTTCATAATGTACTACATAATAACAAGGATTGACATCTGATAAAACTGGCACAACCTATACATTATTGTTATAGCAACATTTTTATCTAACATTGAGCCTTATGTATTTTTCATAAGGTGACACAATTAAATTCTGTGATAAAAACATACTGGAAAAGAAAAAGTACATTAATGGGAAAGTCCCACTTATCAGCCATAAAAGTATGTAATATCCACAATTTCACTGGATTCCTTGAAAAGATTGAATCACCCTTAAAAGGAAATGTTTCTGTAAGGGGCCCATGCATAACTGTGCTACATTTATTATGTCTAAATATAAGAACAATTTTTTTAAACAAAAACCATACTGTAGTAGTTTGTTTTTTATTTATCAATATTTGCGCTAATCGTGTCTCTCTGTTGTACTCCGTTTCACGAGTCTATTTTAGTCTCCAAAATATCATACAAACTATAATTTATCTAGGATCTCAGGACAAATACATTGAGATGTGGAGAATTTTAGGTAGCTTTTTGTAAACAATAAAGAGTAAGTAGATTTTATTATAAATTATTACAAAAACGGATGCATCTTTTGCATAAGTAAAGCCCCTTGCCACTGAACATACCTAATTGATTTTCTCTTGCAATAATATTGATTCCCTGCCTCCTCCGATTTTCGGAGTTGAATATGTGCCAGGTGCTTTTTCTTGCTGCCTCTTCAGTTGAAAACACATAGCCAAAGCTTCTGTAACAGTCTTTACCAGTCAGAGAAAGTCTGATATGTCTTTCGTGTGATTGATCA
Organism: Ascaphus truei; assembly: GCF_040206685.1. Lineage (NCBI taxonomy): Eukaryota > Metazoa > Chordata > Amphibia > Anura > Ascaphidae > Ascaphus > Ascaphus truei. Next base: position 36,042,981 of record NC_134483.1, read on the forward strand.
AACCATCCAGCGATCGTCGCTAAGAGAATTTATTTCAATACCTCTCAAGGCTAGTCTTTAAATTCACAGCCCACCTAGTCTGACATATAGTGGAAAAAGGCAATGTTCAGTATTGCTTAGCTAAAAGGCATAACATTTGAACTAAGACAACAATGAATAAATACACTTTAGTTCATACCTCCATACCGCGCAGTGAAGGATGTAGACAGATTGCAACACAGTCAGTCCGATGATGAAATCATGTCATTAGATCCTCGTGACTTCAAAGATTCTATTGCTGTAGAATCTTGTTCTGTAAGGTAACTGTGAAAGGCAAAGAAACACAAGGCCTATGTCGCATGCAGTGACGCCGCTTCTCAGTGCTGGAGAAGGGAATAGCTCCATTCCAATAAGTGGGACTAAAATCTACCCCAGCATGGAGAAGCGGCTTCACAGCATACTGTATAAGGACTTCAAAGAGACAGAGGAAAAAGGAAATACAATCTCACGCACACATTTGAGATAAATTAAACTAGAGTGTTCCTGCCTCCCTTTTTACGTGACGTATGCAAATCTACCACTTTGTGCAAAGTGTTGGCTGATCGGCATATTACATCGGGTATAACTAAATACACTAGAACCAGTGACCACAAGGGGTCACTGAAGCCCCTAGTAATTGCACTCAAGGTAAAATATGGATACTATTATATTTAAAGCAGTTGTAATTAACTGAAAATCGAGGATCTCTACATTTTATTAGTAGAGGTAACCATATAACGGCCCCACGAAAACACTAAACATAAATGTAAAAAATAATAAATCGTTTATTAAATAATAAAATACGACGAAAAACGTGATAAAAATATCTACAGTAAGTTAAAATCCCCAGAGATGAGACAGAAAAATGTACATACAGATGCAGCGGCCATTATTTAAAAAAATCATGGCGCTGTTTTCGTGTGCGCTGCTGTACTCCACGCGGCATGAACGCGGCCAATCGCCCCAGGCACCTGTGTTTATCACGGTTGCTTTGTTTTAATTTTATGGATTGTGTGCAATTAAATGAAATGAATTGTAATGTGTACAGTACGGTGCTACTGTGTCAATTTCAGGTGTTTAAAAGCCACAACACTAAAATGCCATTTTCTGCACTCGCTTGCACTCGCGTCTTAAGGCGGTACGTTTGGAAGTAATCCCGCGCCATGACATGGGTATTCCGAGGTATACGCCGCGTGATTTGTTAAAATAATGACCTCTGCATCTGTAGCTATACACAGTTATGTAAATGGTAGGTTCAGTCTTCCCAGCCAGGTGTAATACCTGATAATTGGTCAGTGAGCTGAGAACATGTTATCCTCCCATATCCTATAACTCAGAATGGAGAATGCAATTTTAGTATAGGTGTCAGGTTATTGTAATATAACGCTTACTGGATAAACCATGAGAAGAAAGAGTGTTTATAAGGTGCTGCATTTGCACTACAGATAGTATACTGTAGCTCTCAGTTGGTATGTATGGCTATAAATGAGACATTGTATCTCAGTGATATAGATACACTAACAATATTACTTCTCATAGCAGGCCAAAAAGTGAGTCTAATTGTATTACACAAGGGATATTTTAACACTCCTAGGTAAACTGAGAGAAAGTAATCATACGACCTCAAATGCGAGTATATATCTTGAATGCTTTCTTCATCCATGTGTGGGATCTCTACCGCCGCACTTGAGAGATACTACGGCTGCTCTGTTAAGGCTAGAGGGTATAACAATTGAAGCCAATACACTTCTAGTCGGAATCGATGTAGAAAGCCTTTATACTAGTGTAACATGGCTGGCCCAGATTGTCTCTTTGCCTCCTGTCACGTAAGTCCTTTGTAGATACAGGCTGTGGCAGGCATTCCTGTGGGCTTTTGACCCACCTCATTCTTACTCCCTGAGTGACTGAAGTGGTAGTGACATAGGAATCTGTGTGCAGCCTATCATGGTGCAGATCCTGTGCCCTCCCCTTCTGAGCCTCAGGGTGGAAGTGCAAATTGTTGGTTAGTCTGTGTATACCCCTCCTTGGGAGTGGAAGTGTGTACCATCTCCGTGATTAGTTAAAATAATTGCCGCTGCATCTGTATATACATTTTTCTGTCTCATCGTTGGGGATTTTAACTCACTAGATATTTTTATCACGTTTTTCGTCGTATTTTATTATTCAATAAACGATTTATTAATTTTTTTACTTTTATGTTTAGAGTTTTCATGGGGCCGTTATATGGTTACCTCTACTAATATAATATAATGTAGAGATCCTCGATTTTCAGTTAATTTCAACTGCTTTAAATTTATTAGTATCCATCTACTACCTTGAGTGCAATTACTAGGGGCTTCAGTGACCCCTTGTGGTCACTGGTTCTAGTGTATTTCAATTGTCCTTTCCCCTTTGCACCAGTAACCTTTTAGCATGTAAACATTAGGAGAGTGGTGTGTACTGCACATATGTCGTTTTGGAGATACATAGCATCCTCTTTCATCACACATCAGCTCCCAGTGGTGCGATCTATTTATTCAATACTATTTCCATTAGCCAATCAGTCCTGTAGAATACTATTCTGTGCATATATGATTCAGGCTTTTCAGTTCATCTGGTTCCTACAGCATTATATTCATACTGTATGTATGGTCAAGTGTATTTTTGGACACACCGACATTATACTATCTTACTCAAGATACAACTTACAGTAGGCTTTTCAGTCCAGCCAATTGGTAGAATATCCACCTTTGATAAAGTCACAATTTCTTTAGTGCTATACATTGTGCGATGTAAGATTTTTTCAGATTCATGGTCCCCTGTTTGTATAGTTGAATTCTTACTATGATACATTGACTTGATACTGTCTCACTAAAGTGTACGATTTAGGATATACCATTCTCAGTCAACTGGTAATTTTCTCACTTGTCATTGAGGTTTAATATGTCCAGTTTCCTGGCGTCCAAACCAGATTTAGGAATATGGAAGGATGAGGCTAATCATCTCTTTTCCAATACTACGGTGGGCCCATCCACTACCATCACCATTTCAGAGGATATTAAAAAATACTCTGTAGATCTTGATAAATCCTATAGCTCACAAACTAAAATCTGGTAGGAAGTGGCTAGCCTTGAGAATTATATCAAGTCAGGGCTGGTGCCTAGAGGCCTTACAGTTTATCTGCCTCCTTCCCACCAGATAGACGATGACAATTTCATTAAAGAATGGGAGGGCATTCTATTAAAATGCTCAAGTGGTCTTATCAAATTATTGATTGAGTATGAAAATAAAAAACTAGAGAAGGTCAATTTAGACATTGACAAACTCCTCTCTAATGTTGAGGTGTGGAAAGGACATAAAGATTTTGAAGACCTGGAAAAAAGACTGAAGGGCCACATAGATAAGTTGAAAGTTGACATCAAAGAGCGTAAACAACGGAAATTTGCACGTGACTCCTTGGATTTTAAGAAAAAGCTATATGGTGCTCTAACTATAGAATCAATAGCTTGTATAAGCGAAAGTTCTTCAGAGATGTAGAAACTAATCTGCTGTTTCCCCTTCAGTATCACATATGTAGACCAATATTCCAAGTAGTAATAACACCAATAATCCACTATTATTCGAATAGCTGGCTAGAATTCCACAGTCACTGCAGTAAGAATGCTCACATGCTAGTGTCCAGACATAAATGCATCGATGTGGATACATAATGCATGGTGTGATAAACTCACATTTGTATGGTCTTCTGAGTGATTTTCCTCCAATGGCGTGTGCTTCTGTTTTTCCACAGCATCCAGATGAGTCAGTATCAGGAAAGTTGGAGCACTACTTACACCAGTTAGAAAAAATATTGCAAGAGAGTGTGTCCCGTGAAATAAAGGTTGTTTTATGGACCACGAGCATCCATTAAACAACTTTTATTTCATGGGACACGCTCTCTTGCAATATTTTTTCTAACTGGTGTAAGTAGTGCTCCAACTTTCCTGATACTGACTCTCCTTGGATTTTCAGGACAACAAGATCTTTCGATACAAAATGAATCGTAACAAATCCAAAATTGACAATAGAGGTTTAGATTCATCCACGAGTGGGAGGCTTCGGCCAGTGATGTAGAGCCAGATGTCCAGTCACTCCGTAGAGATAACACTTGTAGCAGGTTTACTGCTTTCTCCTCCTCTTCTGGTATACCGACCACCCCTTTTTAAGACCACTCTGGCCCCAATTACACCGCCCTAGGGTCAGAAGGACAAGGAGAGGGGCGGGTGGACAATTTGCGAGACAGGTCAATATGGGCATACAAGGAACAGGGGGACAAATACGTTGCAGGTAATTAATCTCTCCAATAAAATACTTGGTCCTGAACATCTTAATGTCCTGTCTAAAGGACAGCGGTGTGTACATATGTCTTTTATTGGGTATAACTAAACAGAAACTTAAAGGGGATGGTGCAAAATAAATACATATTTATTTTCAATGGCTCTCACCTGTTATGTGACAGATACTCATTGGCCTGCACGGTTATTGTGCTAATCATGAAATCATAATTACTTTGCATACAAAATAAAAAGGACATTTGACTGTACACACAAGTTCCACAAAAAAAAATAAAAAAAAAAATATATATACTGTATATATATATATATACTTATTTCATTTTGTATTTAAATAATTATTGTCACCTACATTTGACCCATTTAATATATCACTATCATTAGTTGGACCCTTAATACATGTATGTTAATAATTGTCAACCATGTGATGCATGCTGTATCACGTCTATTACACCACTTATAAAACACTAAACCATTTACCATAACAGATATAGATGCATATTTACTAAGCAGTGCTATGCCATATGACACCTTCCAGGGCTGGAAGATACTTTAGGGTCCATTCAATGGAATGGCCCAGAAAGGGGTTTTCTGGTGCTGGGGGAATGTGAGGAGGATATATAAGATTACATCCATCTCTGAAGTGGTATAAATGTCTCACTCACAGACCTATAATAAAAATGTGCAACTCCCTGCTCGAACCCACTGGTAGGGACTGTTCTCGTAGGCCCCTATAGATTCCCGATTTCTGCAGAGCCTCCATAAGTGGGCGTGGCCTCAAGTAGAGCAGTGTGCTGGAGCTGCAGCCTGAGAGACAGGCTGGGAAAGGTGCCAACTTTGTGATACTACAGAAAGATTGCCACGTTTGTGATATGCACTAATTTACCTACTACATTGTAAGTAGGCCGAAGAGCCAATATGTACATCAAGTCACGGAATTGAAAACACCTACACTTTGCAGTTGTGTTCTTTCTTTCTTTCTTTTCTCTGTCCTATGCTCCCCCCGGAGTTTTGCAGAAATTGTTTTGTATACGTCTCATGGGATATGTTACAAAAATCAACCATTATCGTCTACGGTATGTTTTCCACTGAAAAAAAGTGACCGGAGATCTGCCATGCATCTTTCAAACAAGGTGCAATAGTGTAGAGATATCAGAGATATCAAGTTGGCCTCTAGATAACCTTTTATGGATAACATAATGGATTACATTTTGTAGTGTTACATAGATAAGTGCCCTCCAAAAAAGGACACAACGTGCACCCGTTTACTTCACCCCTGAAACGTCTACAATCATCCTTTGAAAATAGCAAGCAGGTTAACGGCAGATAATCCCTATTTGAGCGTACATTTGTGTCTAGAATGTGCTATCTGTCTCTTTCTTTTTATTTGATTGTTTTCTTGTCTTTCAAACCAGTTGGAAGAATCCTAAATGAAAGAAAGGAGCTCCAGAGACCCCTTTGCAGTTTTTTTAGTTTCTTTCAGTAGTACTTTGTTGCTTTACCGAGAGACATGCTGTTTGATCAAATGTTACAGCGATTGCTGCATGAGAGAAGACACTTTTCTACTTGTCACACTGGTAAAAACAGGGAGGCCAGATTATTCCTCCAAGGCAGGAAGCATTAAGCAGGGAGTAGAGTGTCTGTGTTCATATGTTCTTTCCATCACACTGGGCTGATTTATTATGACATAAACCAACTTTAATAGAAACCATCATGGATTTCAGAATTACCCCTTCAGTGATGTTATCATGATGAATTGTAGTAGAATACAATGAAAAATTATTGAAGCTCCAAAGGAGATATTTTTAGTTCATGAGTTAGATCATTTTTGTTGATTTTTTTGTTCCTGCTTTTGATTTCTCTGAACTGCATAAGTAACATGCTGGTGCATAAAACATTGTACTTAGTTTTCTGACAGTTTGTGACTAAACTGAATGGATTACCTTTGTTTTGATGCACATATAGTTGTTTAACCTACAGTATTATAGTAAGTCCCCACAAAATTAAAGCAGAAAACCTTTAAAAGCCTATACCCTCTCACATTGCCACCATACCACTTTGTAAAAATAAATGGGACCAGAGACACAAGACTACATATTCCAACAGTTATTCCAACAGATCTGTAATCCTTTTCAGCATTTTACCATTCATAGACTTGCATGAGGTGGTGTGACAGGGTAAAGTCAGGTACTGCTAGTTATGCCTGGGAAACCTATATCTTAGTCCTTCATCCAGCACTCAGAAGGTTAACCCAGGAAGAATAGCTGGCAATCAGGAACTAAGCAGACACACCTGACAACCAGCTTGAGATATAAGGAAGCCATTGCTTACAATCAGGTGGCTGCCTCATACTCAAGCTGGTTATCAGGTGTGTCTGCTTAGTTCCTGATTGTCACAGGTGGTTTGTGCTATGGTCAGTAGTAATATATAGTTTTGATGTGCAGATGTGGTAGACGTTATTGCTGCCGCTTGTGCATGGTAGCGCGACACACACAATGCACCAGCGGGAGCAGATACTATTGTGTCTTTGTGCACCATTGTGCAGACATTGCATTAGCTGCACTCGAAAAGGGGGAAGAGCTGACACGTTATTTCTCCGGCAAGTGCAATGGCATCGGCTACATCTGTATAACTCTCAAAATATTATTCCATAGTGTCAAGGTGATAGGACTGCATTTCTACACAGCCATGACAAGCGACCAGCTGTAATGCCGCCACCCACTGCTCCCACTTCGGCTCTTACCTCTGCCGTCGGGGCACGCGGCTTCCGGTCCCATGGCCTCTCCTCTCTCCCTGCAGGCCCTGCTGCACATGCGCACCGCCGGGGCAGACCCCTGCGCGCGTCTACAGTTCCAGCTTTCCTTCCCGGCAGACTCACTCCGCCCCTTCCGTCGCACGCACGCGCCACTATGTCGATCTCCACTGCCGCCAATGTACTTGTTCCTCCCACACCTGCCATGCATCCTGCCTCAGCCTATCAGCGTTCTACCTTCATCTGACATCACCGCTGGGGGTTCTCATTGGCTCCTATCAGTATATTGTGCTACCAGCCCTGAGCTGATTGCTGAGCATAGTCAGTCTCTGGTTGTGCTTGCTACAAGCTACTTTGCAGTCTGCTCTTGTCTTCTGTTACAGGCCCTTGCTTGAATCTGGACTCCCGACCTCTGGCACCCTCGAACCCCGACTCGCCCTACGGACTTCTACCTTCTCCTCGACTTTGGCTTTGGACTCCGACTACTCTTGATCTCTCCGACCCCAAATCTGGCAAGTAACTCTACGATTCTACACTCTCCTGCCCCGAACCAGGCTATCCACACTACTCTGCTTACCGGACCCGCTCACACGATTGTAGAGCGGTGGTTTTCTTGTATCCCCACCTCGGCCTCACGGTCCAGTCCGGTTTGTGGTGAGCACTCCTATAGTCCCGTGACATTATGCTCAGCCCAACAGACCTGGACTCCGCCGAGGTGGGTCGACGCTTAAGCGAACACGATGGCCTGTTCAAGGAAGTAGAGACTTGTCTCTCTGAAAATAACCAGCGTATGGAACTGCTCCAAAACTCCTTGGGTACCATTTCGGAACAACTCAAATCCCTTCTGTCCTTTTCCGAGACTGCTGCCGCTCCTCCTGCTCCTACCTTCTCCCCACTGGTACCTCCAACTCACCCTCCTAAACCTCGCCTACCTACTTCCAATCGCTATGCGGGAGAGCCTTCAGCATGTCGTGGCTTACTGGGGCAGTGTTCCATCCAATCTTGAATTTCGCACTATTGCGGCAGAAACAAGGTGGAATGACGAAGCACTCGCTGCAGTGTTCTGGCAGGGTTTAAATGACTCCCTCAAAGACGAACTGGCAGCCCTGGAGCATCCTACATCATTGGAGGAACTCATCGCGCTTTGTATCCGTATGGACAAGCGGCTCCAGGAGCGAAGAGCAGAGAAAGGGAAGCGTCAAAAAGGTACCCAACCCACTTCCTTCTCACATACAGCTCCAGGAGAGTCCGTCGCCGTATCTTCCGAAGAACCCATGCAGCTGGGTGGGACTCATCTTTCGTTGACAGAAAGACTACGCCGGCGTCGCCCGGGCCTCTGCCTTTACTGCGGAAATGGTGGACACCTGGTGAGTACCTGTCCTTCCAAGTTGGGAAACGCCAGCCCCCAGTGAGTACTGGGAGAACTACACTGGGCATGGTAACCTCTCCTTCCTCTCCCAAACTACCATTCAAGATACTCCTTCCTATAACCCTATCAGGAGACTTTGGGGACATCACCACGAAGGCCTTCCTAGACTCCGGTTCTGGTGGGAACTTTGTCGATCAGGCTTTTGCGGAGAAGAACCAGATTCCTCTGGTAGCCAAGGATTGGCCCGTGGGCCTTGAAGCCATTGACGGTAGGCCTTTGCAGCCCGCATTCATTTCACAGCAGACCATTCCCCTCCGTCTTAAGATGACTGGTCACCATTCCGAACATATTCAGTTGGATGCCATCCACACGCCGGCTGTAGACGTGATATTGGGTCTTCCATGGCTCCAGCATCATAACCCCCAGATCGACTGGCTCCAGTCACAACCCATCACCTGGAGAGACCGGTGTCGACATTTGTCTGGATTTGCCTAAGGCCCTAGTAGGTGCCACACATCCGGAATCCAAGAATCCCCTCCTTCCGGACCCCTACTGGGAGTTCAGAGATGTCTTCGACAAAATTCAGGCGGAGGAATTACCACCCCATCGCGCCTACGATTGCCCGATCGACCTTCTTCCTGGCGCGATTCCCCCTACCCGCTTTCCCCCGCGAGACCAAGGCGATGAAACTTTACATACAGGAGAACCTCCAGCGAGGCTTCATTCGTAAGTCTTCCTCTCCGGCAGGAGCTGGCTTCTTTTTTGTAAAGAAAAAGGATGGCACACTTCGCCCTTGCATTGATTATCGTGGCCTCAACAAGGTAACTGTCAAGAATCGGTATCCACTTCCCTTGATTGACGAACTTTTCGACAGGTTACAAGGCGCCACTATCTTCTCCAAGCTGGATCTCCGGGGAGCCTACATCTGGTTCGGATTCGTAAGGAAGATGAGTGGAAGACGGCCTTCAACACGCGTGATGGACACTATGAGTACCTCGTGATGCCCTTCGGTCTCTGTAACGCGCCAGCCGTCTTCCAGGATTTCGTTAACGACGTCTTCAGAGATCTTCTGGATCAACACGTGGTGGTCTACCTAGACGACATCCTTATATTCTCCCAGAATCCCCTGGAACATACTCGGCACGTCAAACAAGTTCTTCAGAGGTTGCGGGAGAACCGTCTGTTCACCAAACTTGAAAAATGCCAGTTCATTTTTGGGTTACATAATCTCGGACACTGGACTCACGATGGACCCTACCAAGGTGGAAGCTGTCTTGGATTGGCCCCGACCCCTCTCTCTGAAAGCGGTACAGACGTTATTAGGCTTTGCCAATTATTACCGCAGGTTCATAAAGAACTTTTCCACGTTGGTCGCACCATTACAGCCCTCACTCAGAAGAGCGCCAATCCTGCACTGTAGTCCCCCGAGGCCATCATGGCTTTTCAGGTTCTCAAAGAAGCCTTTGTCAAAGCACCTATCTTGGTGCATCCTGATCCAGCACTACCCTTCACTCTCGAGGTGAATGCTTCGGACATAGGGGCAGGGGTGATCTTATCCCAAAGGAAGAACCCACAGGCCAGATTGCATCCCTGTGCATTCTTTTCTAAAAAATTCTCCGCAGCAGAACGGAATTATGACGTGGGTAACCGTGAGCTCCTCGCGATCAAGATGGCCTTGGAGGAGTGGCGTCACCTGCTGGAGGGCGCTGAGTACCCTGTCACCATCCTTACGGACCATAAAAACCTCTTATATATTGAGACTGCCCGCCGTCTGAGTGCCCGGCAGGCACGTTGGTCCCTCTTCTTCACCCGGTTCAACTTCCTTATTTCATACCTCCCTGGTTCTAAAAATATTAAAGCTGACGCACTGTCTCGTCAATTCTCTGTAGAAGATAAAACCGAAGACCCTCAAGAGACTATCCTTCCTCCTAAATGTGTCCTGTCTGCCAATACCTTTGATGCACTGACGGAGATCACCAAGGTTCAAGATCAAATCCCTCAGGGTCTCAGGGTGCCAGTTGGACGACTCTTCACACCCCCTACCTTCCGCCAGAAAGTAATGCAATGGGGGCACGCTGCCAAAACGGCAGGTCACCCAGGGATCAAAAGGACTATCGACCTCTTGCAACGAACCTTTTGGTGGCCATGCATGCGCACGGACATTCAACATTTCGTCTCTGCATGTTCCACCTGCGCACAAAACAAGATACCACGGAATAAACCTCCAGGACTCCTGCAATCCCTTCCCATTCCCGATCGACCATGGGAACATCTCTCGATGGACTTTATTGTCGACCTCTCCAAATCTAAGGGTATGGACACTATACTAGTAGTGGTCGACCGCTTTTCTAAACAAGCACACTTTATCCCACTCAAAGGCCTACCCAGCACCCCTAAACTTGCCGAGGTATTTGTGAGGGAAGTCTTCAGGCTCCATGGGTCACCCCAAACTATAGTCTCTGATCGTGGGTCGCAATTTGTTTCGAGATTCTGGAGGGTCTTCTGTAAGAAATTTAACGTGGCGCTTCACTTGTCCTCTGGATACCACCCACAGACCAATGGTCAAACTGAACGAACCAATCAGTCCCTGGAGCAGTTCCTTCGTTATTTCATATCTGACTCTCAGGACAATTGGCTCGACCTACTCCCCTGGGCAGAATTCGCTCATAGTAATCTCAGGAATGAGTCCACACTACAGTCTCCATTCTTTTCTAATTTTGGCTTTAATCCCTCTGCCCTTCCTCAGTCTGGACCTAGTATAGGAGTTCCGGCCGCAGAAGAGAGGATTCGGGATCTTCAAGCTTCCTGGTCTAGGATTCAGGATAATCTCAAACGAGCCACGACTATGCAGAAGAGGCAGGCTGATCGCCATCGTCTGAAACCACCCAATTATGCCCCGGGTCAGAAGGTATGGCTATTCACAAAGAACATATGGTTAAAAGTCACTTCCCCAAAGCTGGCACCCCAATTTATCGGCCCATTCTCTATATTGGAGAGGATCAATCCGGTTACCTACCGACTGAAACTACCTGCAACTATGAAGATTCCCTCTACCTTTCATTGTTCTCTATTAAAACCATTTATACCCAATTCTCAGATCTGACACAGCGCACCTCGCCCCAGACTGGTCAATGGACAAGAAGAGTTTGAGGTACAGTCCATCCTGGATTCTTGTATCTCAAGAGGAGGTCTCCAGTACTTGGTGCATTGGAGGGGTTTTGGACCCGAAGAGAGGGCATGGATTCCGCAAATCCAGGTACATGCTGGTCCGGGCATTTCATCTCAAATTTCTGCTTAAACCTGGTATGGATCGTCCGGAGTCCGACCCTGAATGGGGGGGTACTGTAATGCCGCCACCCACGGCGCCCACTTCGGCACTTACCTCTGCCGTCGGGCCGTGCGGCGTCCGGTCCCGTGGCCTCTCCTCTCTCCCTGCAGGCCCTGCTGCACATGCGCGCCGCCAGGGCAGATCACCGCGTGCGTCTACAGTTCTGGTTTTCCTTCCCGGCAGACTCACTCCGCCCCTTCCGTCGCTCGCGTCGCGCACGTTGCGCGCATGCGCCACTATGTCCATCTCCACTGCCGCCAATGTACTTGTTCCTCCCACACCTGCCCTGCATCCTGCCTCAGCCTATCAGCGCTCTACCTTCATCTGACATCACTGCTGGGGGTTCTCATTGGCTCCTATCAGTACTGCTGCGGCCAAGTTTATTCGAGCATTTGCCCGTTCTTGGCCGCAGCAGTAGCCTGGCGCGCGCCGGAGGGTGACGGGCGCGCGCTGAAGCAGCGGAAGAGCGCCCTCCGATCGGGGCGCTCTCCCTACCGCTGCCGGGTCCGCCGGGTCCCTCGGAACCCCCTGCCGCCGTCCCCCACATCGTGGGACACCAGGGCTCCCTCGGGGAGCCCTGGACGCGCGTGCAGGGGGCGCAGGCTCCCGAAGACGTGTGACCGCACGTCGGTGACGCGCGGCACGCCGAGGGGCGGCCACTAGCAAGCCGGGAAATCTCCCGGCTTGCGGATCTGGCCGCACTGCGATTAAGTGTGTCGCCAGTGTATATAGTGCTACCAGCCCTAAGCTGATTGGTAGTCAGTCTCTGGTTGTGCTTGTTACAAGCTACTTCGCAGTCTGCTCTTGTCTTCCGTTACAGACCCTTGCTTGAATCTGGACTCCCGACCTCTGGCACCCTCGAACCCCGGCTCGCTCACTTTTACCTTCTCCTCTTCTCGACTTTGGCTTTGGACTCCGACTACTCTTGATCTCTCCGACCCAGAATCTGGCAAGTACCTCTACGATTCTACACTCTCCTGCCCCGAACCAGGCTATCCACACTACTCTGCTTACCGGACCCGCTCACGCGGCTGTAGGCCGGTGGTTTTCCTGTATCCCCACCTCGACCTCGCAGTCCAGTCTTGTTTGTGGTGAGCACTCCTATAGTCCCGTGACACCAGCGCACTGCACATTTGTGATCATGCAAGTGTCTGATTAATGTCTTTTAAAAAAAAAGCAAACTGAACGTAGATAGCAAATAACAATTTTACCACTGTACCTCTGTAGTTTTCTTATGATCATTAAGAATCCCTGCAAGCTCCAGAAGCCCCAAAAAATACCACATAACATATATATGTATATAAGTGTCAAAAAGAGTGCTTCTGGGCATGGCCAAATGTATACAACAAAAGACAGAAAAGCCCAAAGCTACATCCAATATGACAAAAATACACAGTGAAATACCTATATATTTTCTTGAAAAGGGTCATTTAGCTAAACCCTTTGGTCAAAGCATTATAAGCCTGCAAGCCACATCAAGGCATGACCAAATTTGCAAGTCCTAACACTACCTGATTAAAATTCTGATTAACCCCTATATTTTGGAGGGAGAATGATCACATTTGATCTGTCCAATCCCAGCAGCATGAAAGAGACCTGCTCAGGTAGTGTTAGCACTTGCAAATTTGGTCATGCCTTGATGTGGTTTGCAAGCATATAATACTTTGGCCAAAAGATTTAAATAAAAGACCATTTTCAAGAGAATATATAGGTATTTCACTGTGTATTTTCTGTCTTTTGTTGTTTTCTTATGATGCAAACTGTGACAATAACTCAGACTTTGCAGTAGGGAAATCCTTGCCACCCCTTAATTAAAGTCTTCCAGAGTATCCTGCACAATGTCATGGATTCCTCATACTCTATATTGCTGTCACTGTATTTAAGGTTGGAGATTACTGTGCATGATATAATTAGAGGAGCTGATCACTACTTGATTACCTTGAGATTCGAGATGTAATTAATGCAGAAACACAAAGCCTGGTCTGATAAAACAAGGAAGTTGATAGAACAAGAATTCAATTTCCAAGGCCATTCATTTTCTAAAGCCCTTGCTGGTGCTGTGAAGGTTATGACTAATCACTACTTATTATTGCCCCTTCTTACTTCTAAACTGAAACAATCATAGAAGATGTGACCCAAACCCACTTTTACTACGCTCTAGATCCTGAATATGAAGCAGCTTGTTTTTTTTAAACACAATCTACAAAATCAATGACTGCACATGTTTTCAATTAATTATTCGTGTTCCTTTATTTGTGCAGAACAGCTACAGTATATGTCTGTGTTTTTGTATTTTATTGAGCTGGAATGAGGCCACCCGGTCCCAATGAACAAGAAGATGACATTGCCCTGCGTCTCTTAATTGTTTTAAGCAGTAGACATAGAAAAAAAATACACACGGTTTTAAAGGGCAATCCCACAATGTCACCGATGTGTAAGGGGTCTAATCTGGGTGAATTATACATTTTTTTTACTCGAATCTGATACCTATAACTATTTGTATTTATTTTTTAAAGTTACATTTAGTAGGGGCCTCAGTTTCTCTGGCGACTCCCTTCTGTGGGATGTCACTATGTGTTCAGCAAGTGCTTATACAGCCAGAGTCTGACCACTCCCCACCTCCCATTAACTTTATTGTTTCTCTTAGAAGGACAGGGTGGGGATAAGAGTAAAGATAACATTTGATTGATAAACACTTCCCAATTCAGGGGCCCTTAAGAAATTCAACTGACCAACTATGTGGGTTTGTACTTTTAAAGTGCAACCAGTTTGAAACACGGCCAGTTTAAATCTCCTGCAAAGAGCATTCACTTTTCACCAGTGGCGGTCTTACCTTTATTGCCGCCCCTTTGGCTCGGGGGCGGCCCTCCTCCACAGTGTAGCGGCGTCATGACATCACCGCGGCATGGGAAAACATGACACTGCAGGAGGGGGGCCTCTCTCCGGAGAAGGCAAGACCCCCCCCTCTCAACACACACCCCAAAAAATTGACGCCCCCCCAAAAACAATTGCTGCTCTAGGCTGTAGCCTAGTCAGCCGTGTGGGAAATCTGCCCCTGCTTATTACATATAAGAGACTTTCCATGCTCTAGGTATAGCATGCAGGTATCCCAGTGAGAGGATGTTTCCTTATAGCCAGGAAAGATAGTTCAGTAAAACACACTCCAAGATGTGAGGGCAGAGTCTCCAACAATACAATTTAATGCAGACACTTCAGAAGAGGAATTTGTAATGCATGTTTTCAAAAACATCAGGACATGAAGCCTAATGGTTACACATTATTTAAATATTACAATACACCAAAGGTGGGTTTTGCAACATGAGAAGGAATTTGAATGCAGTGGAAGCATTCCTTCCCGTTAATCCGTGTGCGAAGACATTGTTGTGAAAAACTCGCAATATCACCGGTTTCTCTGACCTTGAAGGAGTTGGTGTGTCGCCATGTACTGTATATACATGTACAGCTTAGGTTCATGGTCTATGCTCGCCTATCTGCTTCTGAAGAGAAGCTAAAGAGTATATTTGTTGTGAAGTTAAAACGAATTCTCCCGCTGTCTTAACCCAGGGCACATTCTCCTATACACTAACTCCTTATAACTCACAGAATGCAATTACATGAGAAGTGCCAATCACAGCAACCTTAGAAAGAAAGGGTTTTCTGCCTCCATTGTTTGTAGTTTTACAATGAAAACTCTCCCCTCCCTCCTCTAGGGCTACATCATGGGGAAACTGAAAGGGTTAAAGATACAATCCCTGATAGCTGGCAGCAAATGTCAAATTGATAGGGATTTCTTTTTTTTCCTGAGTCTGTGAATGGGTGCAGTGTTTGTCAATCAAGTGTTTCGTCAACCCATATCCCGCCTGTCCTTATCAAAGAGCCAATACAGATAAGGGAGAGAAAGGGGCTTTGCTCTTGTTTAACTGACTGTGGAGTAGCAAGAGGAAATCAAACCCCTCTCAGCGCACCATATTTACAAACTATCTATAACAAATCTATAATAAATTATTTTAAAACACTTACCAGTGTCTGAATTTTAATCAGTCAACCAGAATCCTTTAAACATGTCACTGTCATTGGTACACTTTGGTCCAAGGATGGATTCCACCAGGGGAAGATGCTGAAGAAGAGACTCGCAGGAGCCAGCGAGTGAGACACCCTCTCACTAGAGTGGCAGACGATCCACTCGGGCCACCCAACTATGAGTCTCAGCAGTTGGCTCGGAGCAAGCTAGCTTCAATCATAACTATGTTTACTGAGCTGTTCAACCTTGTTTAGAGTTGGTATGCCCCGTTAAGTGTATATAATATTATGCATTTTTTTATTATATAAACTTTGTGTTATGCTGTTCCAAGCGGGGACATTGGAGTCTCCACCATGGGGAGATGTGAGCCTCTGGCCGAGCAGGGGGGAAGGCTGCAGACTGGCAATCGGGTCTTCGGAGCTCCGCGGCGCACCCGACAGCAGGGGTCGCCATCTTGGATGAATGCGCATGCGTAGTGTGAGCCTCGTGCATGCGTAGTACCTAGCTAGTGCAGCGGCCTTTAGCCAGGCTCCGCACGGGACTACAAGTCCCAGCAGCCCCCGGAGCTGCTTACCACATGTTGCAGCACAGCCAATAGGGCTGCAGGGTTATGCTTAGGAGAGAAAGATACATTTGGCGCACTTGGCACCGCACGCTCAGTCGGGAGCAGGACAGCAAGGGGTGAGGTAAGGTCCAGGGAGCAGTATTCTGCTGAACTAGGCCAGAAATCCCCTCAGGTCCCAGGACCACCATTTAGCTTGTTGTGCTGTAGGGAAGGCCCCAGATAGGGACTCTTTCCAATTAGCACATTAGTGTTAGTGATGCACAGTGATGCATGATGACAGACGCCACGTGGTGAGCTGTGGCCTGCGGTCTGGGACCAGGCCACAGGCACCTTGATAGACATTCAAAGGGACACACTCCAGCGAGAGCTCCCTCCAGAGGCGGACGCCTGAGGACAAGCAGATGAGAGCATTCAGCAGACTGCAGCGTGGGACGCGTTGCGGTTCGGCGGATCCCTCAGCCAAGTCGACCTGGTCTGGCCTAAGGAAAGTATCTAAAAGTGCACCAATGGCCATACGCAGTCGGTAGCGCTACTCCACACACTCTTTCGGTGGGCCTAGCTCTGTGGGTAACGGGGTGGTTAGGTGCTCAGGGCACCCTCATAATTTGGGGGGAGATCTCACCAGAGGTGGACATTGTGGTGGACAAGGGTTGGACATATATTGTGTGGGTATTGTATTGTGGGGCATGTATTATTATTGTGGTATATGTTTATGTGTGTAAGTAAAGATAAGTTAGATATACAGTACCAGTGTGTGTACTTATTTACTGATTGTATCAGTTCATGTGAGGGGTCATCCTGCTGCGCTAGGATCTCTCCCAGGTGGAGGCGCTGTAACCAGAGAGTATGCGATCACCCCAGTGGCGGAGGATTAGGCCTCCTGTATGCTAAACAGGTAACCAGCTCACGTAGTTCCCTTAGACACGAGGAAAGGGGGCTAAACACTACAAATGCTGTGTGCTTATTTGCCGCTGTCTTACCTCAGCCACGTGTGGCGTGGCGATTATCATTAAAGGACTCAGGCCCCCACCTCAGCAATAGGTCTGGGGTAACAAATGACACAGATAAAACACAGACAATAATTCCCTGGCGCAATATCAGATAATAAACCTGACGAATCGGAGTAGTCCCATGAATCAAAAGATGGTATAAAGAAGATCCACAGTCCACAATGTCCCGTGGACTGTGGATCTTCTTTATACCATCTTTTGATTCATGGGACTACTCCGATTCGTCAGGTTTATTATCTGATATTGCGCCAGGGAATTATTGTCTGTGTTTTATCTGTGTCATTTGTTATCTCTCTGTGTATGGTATACAGCCCTTGTGGATAGGGTTGTTATATTCCCAAGGCAGCCATTCCCCAAACCTGCCACAACAGGCTGTGAGGAATTCACATTAGGTTTTTCCTTATAGGGGAAATATTCAATATTCTTTTTATTCTTGTAAAGCACCTGGTTATTTTAGTTAATATTTAGGTATAGTTTTATAGGTTTGAGCGCTGATCACATGCTTTTAGTTTAAATTTTCCTCACTAATAGGTCTGGGGCCTGGAAGTGAGAGGGGGTTACATACGTATGATAGGTTTAGGTGGAATTTCACCACACAGTGAGCAAAATGGCAGCATGCAGAATTTCAGCAAGCTAAAAGTGCATGAAATTACACAAAACCTACTGCATTTGCATTTAACTTCTGTCTTGGGTGTAATTAGTTTTAGACCTAGATCCACAAAAGGGTGCTAAGGTTTTATCATACCTTTACTCCCATTCAAATGAATGGGAGTAAAGGCATGCTAAATCTTAGCTCCCTTTTGTGGATTTGGACCATGATGCTTTACGTAATTTGGCGAAATTACCCGATCTTGGCCAATATGATGTGAGCAATATGATGTGACCTGAGACACGGGGTGCATTTCACGCATGTTGATGTATTTTAGGTGTCCTAATACTTTGCGTGTGGATAACGTTTTGCATAACTCATCGTTCAGGCCTGTGGGATGGGAAAGAGTTTATTTTTGCTCATATCTACTAGTTCTTTAGATTAGTCCAATGACCTGTTATATTCTTTTAAGGTAACTGGGACTCTCTGTGGACATACCAGTGAAGGCATGCATCGGAAAATGTACCTAGCAATTAAACAAATAATGTGAACAGGTGGCATGAAAATAATGTATACGTGTTCTTGTACATGACCTTTCAAAACCACGGAGATCGCACGTGCAAAAGGGAAGACTGTGTAATAAACCAATTCTTCTGCTTCTACAAAAGCTAAACATTGGGAAAAGCATTGGGAATGTGTTTTTTTTTTAACTTTTTGTTGCATCATAAAAATCAATAAGAATGTTCTCTTTCTATGAAAAGAAACAGTGCGCGCTGTCCTTAAAACTGCTATCTCTTCATAGTCTGTGTAATTCTCCCGGCAGCTCCAGATCTCCCGCGATCAGCTGGGCAATTTCCAAATGCAAACAAACATAATGGGGAGCGAGGTGCGATTCCTATAGGCTGAAGGATTATTCACCTTTGGCACTTAAACAGTGCCCGGGAATCGTAAGACCAAACCCCTGAAGAAGTGTCGCTCTGACACGAAACGCGTCGCGGTGAGGTCATATGTAGCGACGTAGGGTTCGTGACGACAAACTACGGAAGCTGCAGTTGCGCATACCCACGAGGATACCGCTTGGAGCATTGATCCGGCTTCTCTATTCTCATCACGTAAGCTGGAAACCTCCAGTTCCTTTTTCCACCTGGGGCTTTGGCGAGGGGCTTCAGTTACTTGGGGCCCGATCCTCTGTGGTGTTGCGAACTTTTGGGATCACAGTGACCCACCTTTATTTTATGTGTGATGTACATGGTCCAAGTGTACATATAAATTGTATTTTATTTGCCTAATTTTGTCTTTGTCTCTTCTCCTATGCGCCCCTATATGCTTGTTTGTTCTCATTTTATGTTTGATGCAAAGCATACACCAAATGACGTGACAAACTTTAATTGACATGTTAATGATCCGATGTGCTTGTCTGTGAGAGACAGCCTCACTGTGCGTTGGAATGTCTATAAACATTCTAGCCAATGGTTGGACATGGAAATATGACTGTATTTTGATTGTGAGAGCAGTTAAGACAGGTAGAGTGTAATAATACAGGAGAAGGTTGCCCCTTCAACGCTAAACTTCTGACTCTCATTTCTTGAATAATAAAACTATTTAGACTGATTTAGATGGGCCGTCTAGTGGGAGAAAGTGGAGGTAGAACTGAATCTGAGTTCTGATCCATTCCAACTTATTATGGTAATGATGCTAGTATTGACTACTGTGTCTTTTATGCAGAGAGATGCCCGAGGAACCACTAAAGAAGAGCAACATAGATCATGAATGACCAGTTCAATTTTGAGAGGTAAAGCTAATAGGGGAAAGAATGTATAACCTGAGTGAGAATCCCTTACAGAGACAGGAACTTCCATGAATATGCATATATCCATGTGTTTTTTCTGAAGTCTGAATCTCATTGCACCATTAGAAGGTTAAATAAATGGTTAAAGAAGCAATATCCCGATTATTCCATAATGGTTCTTTAACCGCCCTCTTTTTAGCTCCATGGACTCCCAGGTTCCTGAGATACTTAACACTTTAGTTGCCGGTGTTCCTCCTGGAAATTCAAAGAAGACTGATAGAGTCCACCAATAGGAAGCCCCAACAACATGCCCCTGATGAGCTGCAACGTCAAGCCGATTCACCAGCCATTTTCCTTTCCCGAATGCAAGAGAAAACACTGACAAATAGAAGGATTAGTATCACAGGAACTACAAGGTCAACAGAACTAAAAACAGCATGGTTCTGCTCTGGAGCACCCAGATTCCGTAAATAAAAAGACTAGTTGGAAAGAAACAAGTGAGGGGGGGGGGGGGGTAGGGGGGGATTGCAGCTTTAGATAACATTTTACATTTGATACTGATTTGCTTTCCATGGCCTGGTGCCAATAAGTTGGATTCATTGTAATTCAGTTTATTAAAAAAAAAAAGATATATATGGAGTGGCCAACTTCAGTAAATATGATATACTGGTTGTCCAAATGAGAATAAGGCAATCATGATGGAGTTCTTGGCTGAGCTACTGCCCATAGATTCTATGAAAAGCATAGGAATATGTCATGAGTTATGAGACGACAGAACCATGTTTTATAAACCCTTCAAAAGAGGAATGTGCAACGCACATAACCTAATAAATCATGCATGCTGACCACAGAGACACAATGAAATACTACAATCATTTCTTTGGCTTGCAGTCGTGATGAGCAAATATGTTAATGAAGGCTCATCAACCTACGTCAATTTTAATATTACTTATTTCTTACCACCATGAAATTCCAAATGACACCTTTTATGAGTGCAATGATTTAACACATTATATCTCAATTTATTTTTTATCATCTAGTCATTGATCATGACATGTTGAGGTGTGGAGACATAATGAAGCAAGAGGTGACAGAACTATATGTACGACCCCTTCAGTCTTGTATGGGCAGCTGAGCTGTGTCCTACCTTGCCAAGTGGGTCACCCTTTCTTAGTTGAGACTGAGGTCCTCTGGAGTTCTTTCCTTATGACACGAAGCATTCTTCAGCCCTTGTCTAATCTTACACTCTGTATATGTTGTTCTCATTTGTGCTTCAGTGCCTCTTCCTGGTGCTTGTCGGGAGTGTGAGCTAAACGAAGGCTACATGTCATCCTCCAGAAGTCAATAGGGAATTTCAGCCAAAATGGGTCGATCGGCTGCTTTGGCAGATACAGAAAATAAACCCATAAATGTGCAAACTTCCGTCACTCTGTTTGAGATGACGAATAACTAGTAGACCATTTTAACTAAAAAAAAGGAAAGCAGACATTTCCAAAAGATTTATTTAGACAGCAATAAAGGGTAATGATAGAAAAAAAATAATAAAACACGAATACAAATAAATAGCTCTATATAATTGCAAATTATTAAGTATATACACAAACACAGCAAAGTGAATGCAAAAATGCATAGAGCAGCGCACTGCCTGGATAAATGGGAGACAAGTGGTATAAAAATGTAAAAAAAAAATTGATTGCCCAACCAGCATAACAAAAAAGGAGGTGTGGACCCACACCTCCTTTTATGTTATGCTGGTTGGGCAATAATTTTTTTCCCATTTTTTATACCACCTGTCTCCCATTTATCCGGGCAGTGCGCTGCTCTATGCATTTTTGCATCCACTTTGCTGTATTGACCTTCATCTGCGGCTGGACACACCGTCAAGGAATTTTGTATGGCTTAAGGAGTGGGTAAGTTATAAAGAAGATCACTGGATTGATGACACAAATTACTACAAACCTTGGTGAGTTTTTTTTGGACTTTTATTGCATCACTGTCTCCAATGAGGTGCGGCAAAGTGAAATTATCATCATTTTTTCTGTTACCTTCAGGAGACTAAGAAAGTGAAATCATTATCCATCACCTAGTAGTATACCCACTCCTACTAAGGAAAGCCATTATTCCATAATATTTGGGAAGGATAATTATTGAATTCATTCCTAGAACTATTGGAGCACCCATTACTTTATATATACACAAACACACATGAATTCCCTTTTACAAAAAACAAGGACATTTAAAATCCCTCTTTGTTCCCACAGTTCTGACTGAGGGAGACGTCTCAATGAGGCTTATTCTATTAGCTGCGATAGCTCCGATTCACAGCTAACACACGGAAAGCCCTATTGAAGTAAATGCTGATACGCAATTGTTTATGATTTTTTTTTCATTTGGGCCACAACATCATGTAATTTGGGCTTATTATGCAAGATAGAAAAGCGCCGATCTGGATTCCATTCAATGGGGCTTTCCATGCAACAACGACCTTATTGGCGATATCGTGGCTTACAGAATAAGCACCAAAGATTTATAGGCCCAGATACATCAAACTCCATTAAAGGGGATTTAATATCGCACCTGGTATACCAAAAATAACCGGTCATATAACCACAATTTTAAGATGGTATACATCATCATGGCGGTAATAATTACTGGGTGCGATATTTAACCCAAAGTCGCTTTGTGGGGAATTAACGTGACCAGTAATAATGTTTTTTTTTATCGCTTCACGATAATATTTCTATCATAGGGTTCTATGACATCTAATACATATGTAACCCTTGTCCCCTCCCCCCCCAGACTCATCTATGGTGTCTAGGGTGCGTGAGCGCAGATTACATGCATAGTGGTGGTGCATACCTGCATGGAACAGGAGGGCCTGAGCTTCCCGCATTGTTATGGGGGAAACAGGACCAGGCTTCTGGGGTATTGGCCTCCATGGTATCTTAGTGGTGGTGCAGCGCCTCCATCTTCTATAGCTCCCAGGGATATGGGAGAGGACCCGTATAAAAGAACCACCCTGGTCCAGGGGTGAATGCTCCAAATCACACAGTCTTTGGTAAAAGCCACAGGTCTTTATTGTACTCACAGCTTATTAGAGCAGCACACAGCAGCAATAGTACACAGCAAAACACTTCCTTCACAGTGTATAGGATATGTCTCCTTCTCCTCTCCTTCCTTCCAAATAGTTCTCCTCAGGATGGTCTGAAGGGGGGTCTTTGCTCCCTGCCTCCACCCTCAGCCCAGGGCGCTCAGGGTGGGGCTAGCTCTTCCCTCACCCCCTAATAAGGGCGAGGGGCACTGGTCCACCTATAACTCACTAGGCCCTACTCCTCTGGAACCTATGATCTAGCTCACACAGTCTGACTGTCCAGTCCAGTCAGACACTCCAACACGAACAGACTGACACAGAACACACAGGAACTGCAACTAAGTTTGGTCAGCCCCGCCCCTCATGACATCAACAGAACCTCCCCTCTGCATCAGACCTACAGCAGAGTCAAGCTTGTATCTATCAATCAGGCAGGGCTTACAAGGGGGGAAAACCCATGATTACTAATGGGGCCTGTCATAAACAGGACTTAGCACAGTAGTAGGAAGATGTTATAGCCCATGCTGTTTACAAGGGGCTACACATAAAAAAAATACACTACCTAACCCCTTGGCTACTTTAGTGGCTAGTAAAGCATTACCGCTAAGGTAACCACAGCGTTAACCCGACACCCGCACGGGAGGACTAACTATCCACCCTGGGGCAACTACCCCCTTGACCTACACCCCCTACCCTCACGCTTCAACAAGTTTACCCCTTTTCTAGACTAATGCTCAATAGCCCTATTAGCCAAATGTGACTAATAGTGCTTTTGGGCATTAACCAAAACAAAAACGGTTTGTTTATTTTTGTAATTGTTGGGCATGGGCCCTTAATTGCATTTTTTGCCAGGTGCCCATGGAGATGAGGACAGCCTTTTTTTAATAAGGAATTTGTGTTTTATTTCCAGTAAGAGAGAACTTATGTTTTTTAAGTTCCTGTGTGGGTGGGTTGGTACCTATGAAGGAATGCTGTGATACATTAGAAATGTGTTATCTATATTGATTACAATACCCGATGACAGATCAGATTTAGGTCCCTATTCAATATGCTGGGCAGTTGCTTCCCCATGCAGGAGAGTAATCAGCTCCATTCAAATGACATGGACGAATTTTTTTTCCAGAATAAGGAAAACAGCTTCATGGCATATTTAATAAGGGCCTTAACCTTCACAGTGCCTGGGGACCGGTGACACCAAATTGCCACCGCAGCTCTGAAACTTCCACATCATGTGATCGCCCAGAGCTATCACATGACGCGACTGGTACCATCAGAGATCTGCCTCTAGAAAATGAGCAAGTGCCAATGATGTACCTGGTATGCAATAAGGGCCCCTGGCGGGGCGTCATAAGGGCAGTCTAAGGCCCGGATACATCAAACTCAGGTAAAGTACAGTTATTATCACACCTGGTAGAAAAATGTGTATGGCCGTAATTACCGCAAATTTCAGGTGGTATTCATTAACATTGCTGGAATAATTTACCGGGTGCGATATTAGGGCCAAAGACGTGATGCTGGAATTAATGAGACCGTTTTGGTAATATGTTAATTTCTGCATTTCGATAATATTTCTATAGTAGGCATCCTCAGCGGGTAGTAAAGCATTACCAAACTAAGGTAATGAAGGGGTTAACCCCTCCCAGCATCCCGCAGGAGTCCTAGCTACCCTCTCCTGGGCTTAATGTATGCAATTACATTAGTACTTATGCTAAAAAGCTCAACACAGTAATAAATCAGGTTTATGAAAAAGGCTATTCTGTTATATTAAAATATACAATATTAAAATATTGCCTTTTATGCAAAGCAAAACATATGTAACATTTGCCAAGTATAAGTCAGTAGTATAGGATAATTTTATTAAGAGACATCTCTCTAATGATCAAAAAAAAAAAAAATATGTACAGAACAAATACCAATAACAAGACATACTGTATGACAGAATAAATAGTCTTAAATTGCTTGTAGCTGGAGATGCCTGAAATCCATCACAATCCCGTCCTGCAGCCACGCTATTATCAGAGAGCTAAGGATGGACACTTTCACTGGTATTTTGGTTATAAACATTTTTGTGGGTGTTTTGGTTTTGCCGAAACTTGATTGGTTTTGGATTTGTAAAAAATGATGGCAAGAAACTCAAGATAAGCAGGAAAATATTTGTAAACGTTTGGCAGCTTTTTTGAAATACAAACTTTTGTCCGTACATTTGCTCGGTTTCCACTCGCTAACCCAAAACCTCGACCAGATTATTAAAATCTCCCCTCCCTGAAAATTCTAACTTTTGTGCACAAGTTCTCAATATTTCGGTTTATAAACTCAAAAGTTAGCCCAGTACAAAAAACAGCAACAACAAGAAATTGAAAAGATGATTGGAACTGAGTTTGTCTCGGACATCAGACCGAACAATGACATTCGTGAAGTTTGGATTTCGAACCCACAAACCTGCCCATCCTTACTGCGAAATGAAATAAAGCCCAGCCATTCCTTAAAAATAAACTGCAATGATTTGATTTGTAATTGAATGTATCTCACTCTCTATACAGTTAGTCCTCGTTATCGAACGTTTCACTTTACAACGAATGGCATATCCAACGCTTTACAATGCAACCCTACGGTCCGTTTTTCGATGCCGGAATGCGTTATCCAACACCTCAATGCGTTATCCAACGCTCACCGCCACTGATTAACACTGGACTCACTTTACAACGGTTTCACTATCCAACGCTACTTCCAGAACGGATTCCGTTGGATAACCGAGGACTGCCTGTATACTGTAATGAGATTGGGGTATCACATGTCAAGCAGCACATACATTTCAAATGGGAGCTCAAAGTTCAAATAGCGGTATTGTTTCTGGAGAAGATTTGATTAATTGTAGTTTGTGAAACCTTTTAAAAGACTAATATGACCTATGATTCTCCATAGATAAAATTATTGTGTATAGAGCTTTTACAACCTGAGGGGTATTACTACAAGAGCTCTCAGGGCCAGATTCACAAAGGGGTGCAAAGCTTTAGCACGCCTCAGCATCCTTCATATGAATAGGAGTAAAGTGGGCTAAAGCTTAGCACCCTTTTGTGATTCTTGGCCTCTGTGTGCTCACATTGGAATAAAGGGATTGGGAGGACATGGAATGGGATCAGCGGGCATCAATATTTCCAAAAGAAGGGGACACAATGTACAAAGATGACAGTATAACACAGAAACATACCTTTCTGCTTCTATCGGACCAATAAGGGATTAGGCTAACCAACGCTGCGCTTTGATTAGTACCACACAGTGCAAAAGATGAAAGGACAAACCAATATTTGATTAATTTGTAAGAGCAGTATTTTATGCCAGTGCTAAGTTAACCAATTGTCTACAAGAGAGGCATGGGATACATTGTGATACATTGTGATACATTGTGATACATTGTGATACATTGCTTGGCAATCATATCAGCCACAGCACAAAATCACAACCATAGATAGTGAACTTTCAAGCCCCTCTTCACTTCTCATTTGGATCCTGGGATAAGAGAAATGCAGCTTGAAAAATTGTCATGTAGGTTGTGTTCATGTAACAAGGTGCTCCGATTTATTCAGACATTGCTCTCTCCAAAACAATATGAAGATTGGGTTATTGGAACAATCGGATTTGTTAGGGAAGGAAATAAGATGCCTATTAGGGTGTATAATATTCTAATGAATTATTGTATGCGCCGTGCAGTAGCTGAAGTAAACCTTCAGTTTAGAGTTAAATGTAAAGACATTTATATGTAAGGCACGTTTCTTACATAAAGCACAGGCTTTAAAAGATGAAATACTAATTCTCAGATGCACCCTCACACTAAAGCAGTGGTGGGCAACATGATCTACTTCAAAGGCCAGCTGTGTGGCCTTTGTGTCCTCAGAATGGCCACACATTAAACCTTCATATTCACTGAGGCGTAGAACATGTCGGGTGGTGGGTGAATGGGAGATGACATGGAGAAGAGTGAAATGAGGGGGGTGGGTAAGGTATGGGTGGGGAGTGGATAATATGGGTTGGAAGTAGATAACAAGGGAGGGATTGACCGACGTGTGGGATATGGGGCCAGAGTGGGTGACAGGGGGGAAGGGTGGTGACATGGGGGTGAATGAGTGACATGGATCAGGGAGTGGATACATGGGGAGAGAAGGTGACATGGAGGAGCTGTATCTCTCTCTGCTAGGGGCACAGAAAGCAGGGATGTTGCAGAAACATGTAGGAGCGTATCCCTGCCCCTTCGGTCAGCTGTCTTCTGCCTGTGAGCTCAACAATACTGTCCCGCTCCTCTTCTTACCCTTGGAACTAGTGCTGAGCACAGGAGAAGAGTGGGGTATGAGTGCGCTGTCATAAAAAAGCTGATTGGAGAGAGTGGGGAGAAGCTCTGATCCACGGAAGCAACATCCCCTCTCCCTCTGCACTGGGGAGGTACTGGGAAAGCGGGATTCTGGGGCTCATCCAAAGCTGGGGCCCACCAGGGATTTCACCAGGGTCAACAGTGGGTCAGTCCAATCCTTAACAGGACCATAGAGCCACAGTGTCACAGTTGGGGACTACCTGTTGCCCACTAATTCACTAAAGGATCTGCTTGAAACCAAAGTCCCCAATTGAAATACTAGTCAGAGAATTGGTGATGCACAGGTAATGATGGTTTAACTTCAGTGGAAATGTATAGAAGTTGATACATTATTGCTTGTGCTTTAGTTTACCCTGATTTCACTATTTTAATCAGGGTGGAAGATCCCTACAACTCTACTGCAGAATGCAGGCTTCTAACTCAGGAGCAACGAAGCGCCTTGCACTGTATTTGAGCTAAATCTATGCATTTTATTATGTAACACATGAAAGTCATTATTGTCTCATATCAGATCTCATAAAAAGTAGCAACTGCAATTTAACTGCATTTGGTAGGCTAAGTAAGAGCAGTAATTTATAGCTGTTAAATTAAATACCTCTTTTTACAATATTATAGAAATGTATCTGCAATCTCACAAGGCTTTACTGTTGCTATTAACCACGATAGCTACATCTTATTAACAGGAAAGCGGGGTTATGTAGAACAATTACTCCCCGTTTCTTCTTCACTGCTCATACACGTTATGTAGTCTGCGAAGACAAGATATTTCTTAATGTAGACGTTTATGCAAATTAATATGCTTAAACAAATGTTCTTAATGGTTCTCTGTTCTTGTAAATTGAGTGGAATTTCTTTTCAAAGGTAATATTCTTTGAAAAAACACATTACTGTTGAATTTGGAATTGCAGCTGTGCTTATCAGTAGTTGGCAGGAGAGATTTTCTCCTGTGTGGTCTGTAAATAAGGATAGGCAGACGTTTTGGAAGCATGTGATAATTCTCCCTGTGCTTATGTAGCTACCAGACAATGCTTTAGGAAGACAGGTTAGTAATTAAGGGTGGAAACTTTCACTTTTGTTTTGGTTTTGCCGGATACCATTGGTTTTAGATTTGTAAGAAAAAAAAACAATAATTTTTAATTAGGGCAAACGTTTATGAGCTTTTTAAAAAAATGTGTGGGTTTTTAAAAAATTTTGGCCAGTTTATTAAAAAAAATTAAACAAAAAAAACCCCTCCTACACATTGAATGTCTTAACAAACTTCGAATTCAAAATGTGCCCATCTATATCAGCCTTGACATCTCCATGTCACTCAGGTTAAGAAGTAAACTTTATAGCGCAATAGGGTCTACTATACATCATAATGAAAGTGCTGATTAGTGATGTTACCCGGTACCCGGCACCGGGGGGCTGGACCCGGTCCCGGATCATTTTCTTTCTGCTCTGCTCCCTCGGACCTCCTCTTGGAGAACGGCAGGAGCAGAGCAGCAGAACACTTACAGAAACACTTCCCTGCAGCTGGCGGCAGAGGGTGAGGAGGACCGCTGCGGTGGACCATGGCGACATCGTGGGAGCATCAGCAGACGTCCTGGTGGCGGTGGCAGCAAAGGACATCCTTGTTGAGCCGGTGGGAGCAGCGTAATACATCACAGTTGATGCCTGTGGGAGCCGTTGGTAAGCCAAAGCTACCTGGTCGGGTACCCTGTACCCAGCCTGCAAATTTCCCCTGATAACCAGTACCAGGCAATCCTTAGGACCTGGTACAACACTAGTGCAGATCACAACATCAATGAAAAAAGTTTAACCATTGATTAAACACGTGCACCTTTCAAATTTAGACCAGCAAATGATAACACCTAGTACATGGTAGGTCTATACCATAAGAAAATTGTTGCACAGCAATAAATCGGAAGCAAAACATGATTTGTTGATCCATTAAAAGCTACCACAGCGCACAAAGTATCTTATGCCTTCTGAGACCAATACGGCTACTAGCACCTTTTAATAAATAATTACCAGTGAAATGTTGGACAAAAAAACAGGACCTTGTTCAGGGTAATTGTTATTTAAATTGTAACTATGTAACATAAGTTATGTTTCTGTTTTCAATGTATTGAGTACTACTATTTTCTTATTGTCTGATTTCGCAAAGCTAACTGTGGCCTTTTAGTTTTAGCACCTGACTACTTTAAAGCTCTCTCCTTCCATAACTTCAATTTTGTTTGGGCCAGTGGGGACATCAAAATTGTGATAACATGCCCTAATAATTTGCGGTTTACTATTGGCCTGTAGGGGTGAGAGTGATCCAGTAGACATATTTTCCAAGATGGAATAACATTTCTCAGGATACAGTGGATCTCTGAAGCTGAGAATAGCGTAGGATTCAGCTACGCAAGATTTCCCATTTTCTATTCTATAACAAAAATTGAGTAGGAAGAAATTCTGCTTTATTGATTTTTTTTTATCATACACATCACTTTTTTGCAAATTTCCTGGAGACAAATCATTCTTGTCAGTATTCGTCATGTATCATGGTACGGTTGGTTGGTGTGCACCATGTTATTCCTTCCCTTTAAGGTTACCTCACATTACAAAAAAGGGGAGTAACCACATGGTACATCAACCAATCAGGTTGCTTGATGTACTAGAATAGACAAAAATAGGAATATGGTGCACAGCCAAGAGAGTGGGTCACAAAATTAGTAGAAAAAGTATTACTTTATTAAATCCATATTAAAAAACAGATGTGGAGCAACCCTCCAACGTGTTTCGTGCACATTGTACTTTATCAAGGAGTCCTTGATAAAGTGCAATGCGCACGAAATGCGTAGGCGGGTTGCTGCACCCCCCTTTTTTAATATGGATCTAATAAAGTAATACTTTTTATACTAATTTTGTGACCCATTCTCTTGGCTGTGCGCCATATTCCTATTTTTGTCTATTCTGATCAAACTACTGGCAGCACGCCTAACTGGAGGCACAGGACAGAGGTACATTACAAATGTGAGTATATTAATATATACAGTATTAAGTGAATCTCATGTTATAATAGTGATCCGGAACTGGTAGAGTCTGAAAATAATAGAGAAGTCTGGGGAGGATATTCATCTTAACCACGGATATACACCTCAACCAAGAGATACAATGAGAGTTCCAAACTTATAGGTCTTTTTTTTATCTTTGAGAAAAGCTCAGGATAATTATATTTATATAGTGAGTTGTAGTCTCTAGTAAGGTGTATCTGTGGATATTGCGTATTTTTCCACTTGTAGTCCAAGTACCGTTTAAGGACCTCAACCTCCATTTCCGTTAGCATTAAATTTAGCGCTTCCGATTTTCCTACATTGACTTTATACCCTGATAGCTCCCCAAACCCACAGAGGGCAGATTGCAGATTCGGAAGGGATGTCAAAGGGTTGGATATTGTAAGGATAATATCATCCGCAAAGAGTGATATTTTGTAACACATCTTTTCTGTTAATCCCTTGTATATTTGGAGAAGTTCTGATTGTGGTCACGAGAGTTTCAATTGTTAAGGCAAAAAGGAGAGGGGAGAGGGGGCACCCCTGTCTAGTCCCATTCTTAATTGTTATTAGGTTCCTCTCTCCCCTGGAATTTTCAAAGTGGCTGTCGGAGTCTGATAGAGAGCACGGATCCCTTGCAAAAAAACCCCCTGAAAATCCAAATGCCTCTAACGTTTTATCCAAAAAATCCCATTTTATCCTATCAAACTCCTTCTACACGTCCAGACTCTGCAAAACTGCTTTCAGTTTAGATTTAGGTATCTGTTCAATCACATTGATAATTTCCTAGTGTTATCTGACGTCTGGCGCTCACTTACAAACCCCACTTGGTCATAATGGATTAATCTAGGATGTATTGGATTCAGCCTGTTAGCCAGAATTTTACTATATATATTCAGGTCTGTGTTAAGCAATGAGATTGGCTATAGCTACCTCAACATAGAGGGTCCTTACTAGGAATCCCCACTATATTGGCTTTCGTCATCTGTGGGGGGATTTGTTTTCTGCTAAGAAAATCGTTAAATAAATCCAAAAGACATGGTCCTAGGATTCCTATAAAAATTTTATAGTACAGATTTGAGAAACCATCTGGGCCGGGCGTGTTTGACAGCTCAATGAGCTAACCGCCCTTGCTAATTCTATCTGGGTTATTTTTGCATTTAAAATTTTATGGTCTTCCTCTGTCAGTTTTGGGAGGTTGCAATCTCTAAAATAATCCTCAATCTGGATCGGGTCCGGGATTTTAGCATTTGGGGCCGAGTTATCAAGGTCATAAAGGTCTGTATAAAATTTTGCAAATTCCTCTGCTATCCTAGAGGGTTGTATGTCACTTCTCCTCCCTTCATTCTAATAGCGGGCACTGAAGTTCTCAACCTCATCCCTCTGAGTTTATTTGCCAGTAAATGGTCCGCCTTGTCTCCCTTATCATAATAAGTCTGTTTAGTCCACTTAAGGGCCTTCTTTATGTCTTCTAGTTGAAACCTCTTAAGTTCCTCTCTAACCTGGCTAAGAATTTTATAAATTTTCCTCGACTGTTTTTTTTTTTATGTGAATATTCTAATTTTGTAATTTTGTCCTTACAGTACAAATACCTTAATAGAAATTCTATAAAACTGGAGAAACCTTATTGCACTCAAAAACAGACACATCCTGATAGTCAAAGCTTTTTCAATGGAACGGGAGAGCACTCCTGTAAGTCTTAATAGAGAGTCGGTATTCACTATTGGTGCTGTGCTTGCTTCTTCAAGGAGTCTTTCTAGACCTCCTGTACGCCAAAGGACACTATAAGCAAAGGGTACAGAAGAGCACCCAAACATCACCAAACAAGTGTAGTACATATTCCAGATACAATCTTGGTTGTCAGTATATAGAAACTGAGTCTTTCTCCCAGAAGAGTTGTCCACCTCTTTCCTTGGCATCCTGGCCTCCTGCTCCATGCAGTTCTTCTCCCTGGTAATGTCGATGGCAGTGGATGATATCCCTACAGATGATTCTCCTTGGGGATGCACGGCTCAGCTGTTCAGCTCAAATCATTTCGCGAGTAAAGCCTCACTTCTTCGGGCAATGAATATAGACCCACCCAAACATGGAGGGTATAAAAAGCTAATTTATTAACCCCTGAAGGAGGGACTTGTCAACGGAGGATAGTTAACTCAATAAAAGCAAATACATAAGTTAAACATCCTAATACCACATGGACTAAATGTGGACATTGATTTGGTAGCCTTCATAAAAAATAGCTACAAACGTAGTTAAAAAACACTTCATAGTTATGCCAGGTCTTTGCTAATTTCCCTTTCTCTATTAGTTCAGCTTTTAATTTTAATACATATTAGTTTTGTTTCTCTTGTAATTCAATACGTTAATTAGTCTGTAGATGTTTTTGTAATGAATTAGACACAGTATCAGTAAACTTGTTGGAAGGTAACTATTTAATCTTTTGCGGTGTCAATGGTAGGGATCACCAAGTCCATACTGCACTTATTTAACATTGATTCCCCTTTCTCCATGAATGTTTTATTATCTAAATCCACTGCCTGGTGTTTATAGATCCTCAGTCATTTTGGAAGACATCCTTCTTTCCAATAGCAATTAGGCATGTAATGAAGCTCGGCAAAAGAAGAGCTACCGTGCACATCTATTCTCTCATTTCTTGTTGGATCTTGGGAGTTCTCATTGACTGTGAACATATATGCATTCCTTGTAATATGTGACGCTTGCACTTGTGTATAAATGAAGCACACTGTTATTAACAAAATAATTGGGGTGCTACTAAATCAGTGTGTAGCCGGTAAATACTACAATATATTTCAATATTCCAATTTATACAAGTTTACTTGAAAACATATATCACTAAAAAAATGAAGATGTTGGTTTTGTGGGTTGAGCCGTTACATGTGAGCACCTTGAATTCTTATTATTGATGCAGTACATACTTTAAGGTGAGCTCCACCCATCTTCAAAATAGCTTCATATACAAGAGAACATTTTCGGCCCATTCCTTTTAGTGGAGCTGAGGCTTCACTGCATATTGAATAGGGAACCTAGGGTCTTATTCTATGTAATTCAATGCGGCTACTTGTACCATTTGAGGCCAAAAATCTCCATTGAAAATCACCCCCTTAGACCAATGCAGCTCCTTAAGGCAAGGGTGCGGAAACTTCCTGCGCTGCGCCCCCCCCTGCCTGCCCTCCCCCCGTGTCGCGCCCCTCCTGCGGCAAATAATGACGCATCCGGGTCATGTGACATCACATGACCCACAGTGTCATTTGATGCTTGGTCTCCATGGCAACGGGCATTAAATGACACCGCAGGGTCATTTGACGTCACGTTGTCATGGAGACGAATGGACACAGAAGCCAGGTAAGTGAGCCACTTCCCCCCAAAAAAGTCTTGGGGGTGTGCCCCCCAGTTTGCGCACCGCTACTAGGGTACCTGGCAGGTCTCGCATTGCGACATCATCCGCCGCTCTTGGCCCGGTATGCCGCATAGCGTGCGGACCCCCCATCAGGCTCGTCCCCACTAGTACCCCACCAGGCAGTTCATATGCTGGACAAGGGTCCTCTGAAGTATTCATATTAGTAGTAAGAGCACCTTGGCATGCACGTCTGTAGCTATGGAAGCACACGTGCATCTGGCTCCTCACATCTTGTTTGCTCCGTTTGGGCACACCCAGCTCCTCCCCCTGGTGAATGCAATCGTCCAATCCTGAAGCAAGAAGAGGGTGCGGTTTCGGCAGTTCACGCCGATTCAGCAAACTGAGTGCCAGCCAAAGCTTGCAACTGCATGCAACCTTTTGCAAATAACCATGCGGCTTCCCTGGTTTCGGCGGGAATCGCCATTTTGTTGGGGGTACAATGCCATGCCATGCGGCTCCCAGTTCTCTGGAACTGCCATTTTGTAAAAACACACTGCTGCAGGTATTTCCCTTGGCAGGAAACCCCCGTTAAGCACATTATACGTGTAACAAACAGTCCAGTTCTCTGCGATATTTCGTGCTTGAAACTTGCTACTAGTAAAGTGGTAACTCCTCAAATGGAAAGTCCTGGGTAACATTGACCTACAATCACGATCCCCCTTCCTCGGACGATACCTATCATTACTCTTCGCAACACGTTTGAACCATGACACCCTAGTCTCCTTCAGAGGCTCCTGGCCCCCGGCAACTAGGCACCACTTCCAGATGCCCTATGTGCCTGCCTGCAGTGTGACTTAGAACAGGACCGTGTAGCTTATTGTCCCAACCAAAACATTCAATAGGGCAGTGCAGGCTGCAGTTCTTGGTAGATATGTTAATTCCCTTGACACAACACCTTTCTCCCTCTGATCCTTTAGTACTGGAACTGAAAATGCACTTTCTTTCTATGGTTTTTCTGCTGGTAAACCTGTCCTGTGAGTATGGATCTAAGCAGCGCCTCCATTTGTAGCCCCTTTAACCCCACCCTAAGTGAGATCTGGTCTGCTACTAATATCTTTACTGCAATGTGGTGAGTACCTGTGAGGAAACAGGAGGGCTGGGTGCTCTGCGTTGGTGTGGGGGGAACAGGACAGGGTTTACAGGATATCTTATTTGTGGTTGCAGCGCCTCCAGTCAGCGAGGATCCTCTGTGATAGTAGAAAGGTCCATACGGACACCTTTTTCATCTCCGAAGACAGTAAATCACACTTGTATAACAGTGTTTCCCCCACCCGATGGGAGATTCTGCCATTACAGCGTGTGTGGTGCATGCTACCGGTTGGTAAGCAGGAGGGCTGAGTCGTCGCCGATGTTTGTGGGGACACAGGACAGGTTTCTGGGGTACATACCCAGCATATTTCTCTAGCAGTGCAGCGCCTCATCTGTCTCAGGCTCTAGATGTATGGAGGCGATCTCCTATGATAGAAATAGTCACCTCTCCCCCCCCCCCCCAGTAAGATCACACACCAGGCAGGAGGTATATGAAACTGGAACGGTTTATTCTGCCAGCACTCTCAGTCACGGCAGGCTTCTGCCAAATGCCGTCTCTGGCTCGGATATCCAGCTGTAGGATGGTTCCTGGACCTGCACTATGGGTTAAGAGTCAACGCAGCAGTCCTAGCTCTTCCCTGCCCTTCTAGCAGAAGGCTACACTTACATATGTTACCATGGTATTTATTGCATTGGTTAAGTTCATACAGCAGTGCATTCCTTTCTTGCTTCCCCTGGAAGGTTACTTTAAGGCTTGAGGCCCATCTAAGTTTCCTTCTGGTGCTCCTCCTATGTCCCCTTATGGAATACAGGTTAGCTGTTGCTCACTCCACAGGGGGAGGAAAGAGACACACCCATTTTTGGGAGAATACCAGCATTTATACCCTGTGGTTGGTCTTGTAACCCTGCCCCATAACAGGGCAGGTCTGATACTGACAGGTGTAACATCTGCATATGTCACCCAGCCAGTACCTCCCCCAGGCTGACACTCTGTAGTTTTTGCTAGGCCTGCCCTTGGATACACTACTGCATCCAAGGCTGCAATAACAACTAGGCCCACAAAGGAATTAACCCTTCCAGTGCCTGACCCTAGCAGGACTTATACTTCTAGGGACCAAGGAAAAAGGCAGCAGCCGGAAGCTTACACATACAAGTTCAAACAAGGCAAACAAGAGCTTATCTTGCATTAAACGGGCAATGGATGGAAGGGAAGTAAACATAATTATGCCCCTTTATAAAGCATTAGTAAGACCACACCTTGAATATGGAGTACAATTGTGGGCACCACTTCATAGAAAAGACATTATGGAGCTAGAAAAATTGCAGAGAAGAGCCACCAAATTAATAAACGGGATGGACAATCTGGATTATGAGGAGAGGCTAGCTTAACTAGATTTATTTACATTAGAAAAGATGGGTTTAAGAGGAGATATGATAACTATATACAAATATATTCTGGGACAATACAAAGAACTGCCAAAAGAACTATTCATCCCAAGTGCAGTACAAATGACACAGGGTCATCCCTTAAGGTTGTAGGAAAGGAGATTTCACAGCAACAAAGGAAAAGGTTCTTACAGTAAGGGCAGTTAAAATGCGGAATTCATTACCCATGGAGACTGTGATGGCAGATACAATAGATTTGTTCAAAAAAAGGTTGGACATCTTTTTTTTTAGAAAGGAAAGGTATACAGAGATATACCAAATAACTAAACATGGGAAGGTTGTTAATTCAGGGAGTAATCTGATTGCCAATTCTTGGAGTCAGGAAGGAATTTATTTTTCCCTTTGAGATATCATTGGATGATATTTCACTGGGGTTTTTTGTTTTCTTTTCTCTGGATCAACATACTGTAAGTACAAATATAGGATAAAGTATCTGTCGTCTAAATTTAGCATAGGTTGAACTTGATGGACACATGTCTTTTTTCAACCTTTACATCTACTATGTAACTATACTGTATTCCAGACATAATTAAAAACATTCAGTGAACACAAATACACGACACTGCTATATTGGCAGCTATTAACTCTCATCTGTGTGTAAAACTCTATGAGATTCCAATGCAGCACCAGACAAGAGTTGGATACAAAGGGGGTTATTCATTAAACTGCAATATTACCCTGAGCTCCCATTGACTTCAATAGGCTGTTTTAATAACTTTCTTTTTATTGAAATACTCTCTGGATGATTTAAATCTGATGAGCAGCACAGTAAAATGCCAGTCTCCCTACTTGCTTTATACACAATTAATTTGTTAGCAGCTGTTGAATACTCGGTTAAAGTGCTATAAGATCTAAGTTTTCATCACACCATTGAGTACTGCAAATTAAAGGTTATATATCAAATAGCACATATGCCTGTTTGTTTTATGGAGTGGTGTGATGGCCTTGACTGACCTGTAAAGACTCGGAGAGCTATAACAGGAGGCTGAAATGACTTCTGTCAATGGGAAATTGAGCTATAAAACTTTAGGTTAAATAATCTGGAGCAGTGGAAGTTTAACTCATGATTGATGAATAAGATTTCCAACGGTGTGAGTGATCCATCAGTATATCTCACAATCCTTCATTCTTTATGTTCTGACCTGTAATTGTTCTTAATGAGATTCTATAATCTCACAATAACTACTAATGTCAAAGAATCTGACATTAGAAGGGACTTTAGCATTAGAGTTAAAATGAGGGGATAGCTTGTGCTGTAAATCCCTAACCCACGGCCTGTTATGAGGCTTAGCTTTTGCTCAAAATTACTTTTTTGGTAATGAGTAAGAATGGGTATTTTCAGTGGTGTTTTGATTTTTATGTAGGTCCTAAACCAATTTTATGTTTGTATTTGGCGTAAGAATACCAAGTAAGCGTTGCATCCAGTGTTTTTCAGATTCGATGCCAAGCGTCCTCAATCTCTCTTTGAGCATGTGATTCATTTGCTCTACAAGCCCAGAGGATTGGGGGTATTGTACTTAAAATCGTTGCTCACTCCCCGACACAGAGCATAAAACCCTCATTATTTTGGAGGTAAAGTGAGTTCCTTATTCACTTTCTATTACCTTTGGAAGTCCCCATCTAGAGAATACATGTTGTCAAAGGACCTTAGCTGACCTTTAAGCATCATATTTTCTGACTGGTGGGGCCTCCACCCATATAGTATTATCATTCCATATCTGTACCTTCCCCAGGGTACGGGAAGTTGTCCTACAAAATGTACTTTGAGGTTGAACCATGGTTCCTCAGCTGCAGAGACCTGTGCTAGGGTTGGTCTTTGGGCCAGGGGTTGAGCTGAGAACATATTAGTAATTCTTGTACTATTTCCTGTACTATTGTAAGAAAATTAGTCTGATGTTTTTGTGTGTATATGTGTGTATATATATATATATATATATATATATATATATATATAAAAAAAAATATATATATATATATATATATATATATATATCTGCCACCATCAGAGGAGATGCCCACACCATATACGCCGTGGGTGCAAACTTTGAGGCATGGGTGAGCATGTACCAGTGGACCAAGTGAAGCAGGCAGTGCAGCAGCTAAAAAGAGGCCATAAGTTTTTCTAATTAGCAAATGTAGATGGTTATTTTTGTTATTTATAAATGTTAAAATTGTCTATTTTTATTTTTTTACACACAGTGACGTAACTGTAATACATTTTTATTTTGCCAACTTTTGTCTCTTGGTAATTCTTATTCTCATATGTAGAAATATTCTTGTACACTCATATACTTAATACACTCAATATTACATAGGCCACATAAACATATCCTACATTCCCTTAAATCATTAAAAAGCATAGTATAAAATAATTACAAATAACTTATACCAATAAGCAGTCCATGCAATTCGTAGACATACTGTATACAGTATCTCACAACGAAATTGCTTCTCAATAAGCGTAACAACTACAAAACCCCAACAATAAACAAATAATTTTAAGAAAAGAGAAACTTACTGTTATTGTATTGTATTGTATTGTATGTCTTTATTTATATAGCGCCATTAGTGTACATAGCGCTTCACAGTAGTAATACATGTGGTAATCAAATAAATAACAGATAATATAAATAACAGATCATGGGAATAAGTGCTTTAGACATAAAAGTAACATTTCGGAAGAGGAGTCCCTGCCCCGAGGAGCTTACAGTCTAATTGGTAGGTAGGGAGAACGTACAGAGACAGTAGGAGGAAGTTCTGGTAAGTGCGTCTGCAGGGGGCCAAGCATTATGTATCGTGTTTAGAATATCCACAGTGCTATTCATATGCTTCTTTAAGCAAGTGTGTCTTAAGGTGGGTCTTAAAGGTGGATAGAGAGGGTGCTAGTCGGGCACTGAGGGGAAGGGCATTCCAGAGGTGTGGGGCAGTCAGTGAAAAAGGTTTAAGGCGGGAGAGGTGTGTATAGGGTGCATTGTGATACTCGCATTCTGGCGGGCTTTGGTTGTTTACATTTGTCGACTCTTCCCAGCTACATAGTGGTTGCTATGTGCGTTGGGCATCGTGTCTCTGGAGAAGGCTTACTGGTTCTATAACACGTATTGACGAACAATGGTTAAACTTTAACAAGGCTCTGACTTCTTTGCTTCGAAGATAGCCTGTTATTTCCCTAATTTCTCGTCTTTTGGCCAGTGTTATTGGTGCTAGGTCCGAGAAGATCTGTATTTCTGCATCCTCAAAGGAGATCTTGCCATATTTCTGGTTTTGTTGAGTACTTCCTCTTTGGTCGAGAACTAATGGAACCTTGTAATTATATCTCTAGGGCCCCTGTTTTTGAATTCCTTTGGTCTGTAGACCCTGTGAGCTCTGTTGAGTTCCAGCTTGTCATTGGCGGATTCTGGGAGTATATTTTGGAATAGTCTGTATAGATTGGATTTGATTTCCTCTGGAGGGACTGACTCCGGAACATTTCGGACCCTGATGTTGTTCGTTTTTGATCAATTCCCGGTCTCCTCTTGAGTGTCTTGGAGTAGGGATACCTGTTCTCTCAATTGGGCAATGTCAGAGTCTACCTCAATCTACTTTTCTGTGGTGGTCTCCATGGCTTCTTCCAGCCCTGTAGTGTGTTACTCGACCGCTGCAATTTCCGACTGAACCCCTTCATGCCACTCTGTAGTTCCTCATAGAACGTCTGATTGATCTCCTTGACCCCCCAAGCCTTCAGATCGCTTCTCATGCTTGAGCCTTGCTCTGTGTCAGAGCCTGGTTCGTCACCTCTTGGTTCTGTGACTGTGCTTCGCATTCTTTGCCTGGGGGCTTTGGTGTCATATTCTTTTTATTAAAAAACGATGAAGGCTCCGGTTTCTGTATTTTTTTTAGGAGGCTCCATATCTCGCTTTCTCTGTCAGGGGGGAGGGGGGAGAGTGTTTCAGTCTTGGTTTGCGCTCTTTGGGATAGCTGTTATATGATTTAGTTTCTAACTTCAAGGGAGGACCCTTAATCTTGTTTCTCCATCCAAGCCAGTACCACATTTGCACCCCTTCATTTGGGCATTGTTCTGTTACATGGGATTGATTATGTGTTCTGGTCGGAGGCTACTGGTCTGTGTCCTTGGCCAGGTTTCATACCTCGTCATC
The DNA here is from genome assembly GCF_040206685.1 of Ascaphus truei. Classification (NCBI taxonomy): domain Eukaryota; kingdom Metazoa; phylum Chordata; class Amphibia; order Anura; family Ascaphidae; genus Ascaphus; species Ascaphus truei. The sequence continues at coordinate 36,083,232 of NC_134483.1, forward strand.
AGGGCGGGTAGATTTGGTTGGGCTTTAGTTTTACTGCTCTGGTGTTTTTAGTACTGCGTCTCCTCTCTCCTTCTACTTTTTTTCTCTACTCTCTTTAGCCCTGGTATTGGGGGCCCGCTGCTGTGTGCTGGAGTTGTTGTGGTGTTGGAGGGTGGTGGGGGCTCAAAAGATCTCCCTAATTGGGGCTGTGTGGGTCTAGTCAGGCCACCTCGGTCTTTGCTTCTCACCAGCTCCTCCTGTCTTTCCCCTGGACTCACCCCTCATTGCTTCCACTGCTCAGGCTTCTGACTGGAAACCCTGCTGTACCTCTGTCTGCCTTCCAGCGGGGCTCTGTGGTTGTCTGCCCTCCTAAGCCCTTAGATGGGTACTCTGGTCTCTCAGTTCCCCACTTCGGCTCTCCGATCGCCAGGATGTCTTCGGCGGTGTCAGTTCCTGCTCCTCAGCGGCGTCATCGCCCCTACTTCAGAGTGTGAGTCTGGTCCTCTGCTTAGTGCTCCCGTGCAGCAGCCATTTTAGGTTGATCTCCATAGATTTTGTTTTTAAAGGAAAAGGTATTTTTTTGTTATAAAAGCCCCCCCCTTTTTAGATAAGCATCTTATAGGTTAACTAGAGGTTGCTATATATATATTTCCAGGCTGAATATTTTTAAGTCATTTACCTGATTCAAGGCTCTAAGTGTGTATCTACAACTCAATATACTTAGTACCTTGCATGTATGTGGATCAATTATAATTAATATATGACATTTTAGAAGTCCTAGGAGAAATTTGGATACACACATTTATATACAGCCAGCACATACTGCTCTAGCAGCAGAGGTAGTTTACATCATTAATAGAGTATTCACAGAGTCGCATAATACAGCCAATAATTGCAAGAGACCAATATAACAGATCTATTCTAAGTCTTAAGGGAAATTGTGATAACCAAATCTGTATCTACAGTAGCTAACATGTATAGCTCTAATGGCAGAATTAACTTTCATCATTCTTGGAGCATTATCAGAGTTATAAATAGAGTCACATTTTTAGAGACAAACTGTAATCCGGACTGACACAATTTAAGTGTAAGATAATTAAACTTAGATGAAAAAGAAGGTATAGAGCAATGCAAGGTATAGAGCAATGCAACGTCCATCTGTATCCATCAGCCACACCACCAAGATTAGAACTCCATGGTACTTATCCCAAGTCATCTTTTTATGATAGAACTCAAAGTCAGCATTTAAGGAAAAAAATAGTATCATGCCTACAGCCTCGCCATATCATGATTGTCGTTTGCCTATCCAATTTGTGTAGACGGGACTCCACTAGTTCCCCATATGTTGACACCAACCCCAGCTATCAAGTGGCCTTCCTCATAACCAGTGCAGTCGCCTGAATTTAGACGGAACATAGAACTTAAGAAGTGTCCATAGTGTGTTATAGTATGTATCTGGAGTTAATTTTATACGGACCAAATGGAATTACAGGAAACAGCTGTAGATGTTCTGCTCGTTCCTACCTCTTGAAAAAAACAGTTTGCAAATGGAATATCCAAAGTGATCCTACTTCAGAGACAACACATGGAAGTGGGCAATCGTTTCTCTTACCGCTTCTAGTTCTGCTCTTTGTGAATATAATATTTGGAAATAATTGTGGCACATGATTTGAACTTTCAGGAGCCCTTAGGGCATATCCTGTGGGGAAATATCCATCCTCCCATATCTGGACCCATCAACATAGGTCCTTTGGGTTTTCTGTTGGCCTAAAAATCATCTGCATCCTAGTCTGATATGTCCCCACAACCATGAGATTCACCTTCAAATTGCATTCCAGTGGGCAGAATATACATTGCACTGGGATCTATTTACATTTTTTAGGATTGTGGGTCTACAATTTATCTCCCCACTCTCTGTACTGAGACCCCACTTACAGTACTGTGTTTTCCATTAGCCTCTTCACTGGTGTATGTTGTATCTGTAGTATAAGTTCTGCAAACCCTACAATATGTTCTATGGCTAGAATGGCCTAATGTACCGTTAACAAGATCCGGAGACAACCATGATATTTATTCTTCACTGGGGAGAGAATCCGAGAGAAGTATCTCAATTGTTATGTAGTAGTTCTATTAAAACGACCTTATCTGATCAATACACTTGTAGTGCAAAAGGCAGGCTTGAATCGGGCTTTGCAGTGCAAGTGCCAAGATAAGGGCTTGTTTAAGTTGTGTAAATGCCTCTTGATGTGGTTTCAGCATTTCAATCAGGGCAGTTTCATCCCCCCCTTTTTGAAGATGAGCTTTCTCAGCAAAACTTTCAAGAATGTCCCTTTAAAGGTTCATAAGGCCTAAAAACAACACCGTAGGGACATTTTTGTTGAGGGCAGAGAAGTTGTTGAATTACTTGGCACTTTCTACGATCAGATGTGCAACCTCCCTGCGAGATTGGAACTCCAATAAAGGAGACCTGATCTCTCCTTTGTTGTGCTTTAATAGGGTTTAATTAATGTCTAGAGTATTTGATTATGTGAAGGAGCTACTGTAAGAGCATGAAATGTTGCTCCTTAGTTTCGTTCTGGATTAATAGGTCATTCACATACTTGGGTAAGGCATTCTGGCTGGGAGAAGGGTGTGTGGTAGGATGGCCTCACAACAGGGTCAGTAAGACTCTTAGACAGTGATTTAAGCTGTAACTGCAGTAGTTTATTCTTACAATAACAATTACACATTAGGCACACTGTCCCTTTAAGAAAACCAAATCATAAAATAAAACCCTACTTCTCTTTGGGAGACTGACTACACAGCAGGTCCCTCTCTAATTGACTGGTCAGCTAAGATGGTTACCAGCCCAAAACACATTTATGTTTAGAGATATAATAAAACAACATCAAAGTCCTTATCTGATAGGTTGTGGGAACTCAGTCCCAGGAGAGTCCAGGAAAATTCCTATGGATACAGCAATCTGGACAGGACAGCGTTGATCCCTCAGCAATCTATGGAATGCCAGATCCTTGAAGTCAAGCCCCGCATCCAGCAGGCTTGCTAAGTTTCATGAAGTCTTGTCCTGGGTGTGCATCCCAGGCAGTCCCAGCAGGCCAAACATCCAGCAGGCCTGGGAACTGTACCAAGCAGCTCTTCCTAATGGTTGAGGAGAAGTCTATCTAACCTCCTGGGGAAAAACAAGCTCTCCTTGTGGCAGCTTCCGTCCTGCCTTTAAAGCCCTGTTCATTCAGATCTGCTTAATTAGCTCCACCTGTATCTAGCCTCTCCAGGGGAGGTTAACTACCTGTATGCTGAAACATACACTCTGCAAGCTCTTTCCATCCTGCGCACAGTGTCTCCGTCACACTCCGTCACTCCGGCTGGAATGGTGGTGACCTTGCATGTGGAATTTGCGGAAGACAGTACCATTCCAGACTAGACGTGGTTAGTGTGGTAGTGAGCTTCTGATGGGGGCTCTGTGCATTCAGACTAAGGTACTGAATGGCTAGAGGAGCACAAGCTGAGGGTATCCCTCGAGCTCTGATAGATGTGAGCGGAGCAATCTGGCTGGGTCCCTAGTTGGGATTAAATATGAGAGATATTTATCTGTTATAATAAATACAGCTGTGGATGTACCTTTTTTCCAAAAATATGTTTTGGTGTGTTTATTGGGAATCTGAGAAGGGTCCAGCTCAAGGCATGGGTAAGTCATGTAAGTCTTGATCAAACCTTAATTATGGATGCGCTACTTGCCATCCATAATATAGGCTCTGGGGACAGTGATAGGTGGGGAAATTGACTAGGACGGTACTCTAAAACAAGCCCAGGAAGGACAGAAATCCTATGTAGCAGTAATCAATCACATCGATTACTCTTTTCTTTATTGAGGGCAGCAATATTTCTAAATTATCTTTGTGAAAAGAGATGCAACAGATATACTTACAGCGGGGCTATACAACTCGGTGCTTGTCATAACCACATCCAACCAGATAAAGGCCTCCATGTAACCCATGGGATATCTGCTGCTTCTTCATTTAAGTTCTGGTGTATATGTTCATATTCAGGCATTACACAAGCCCAACTTCCAAACAGTTGTGCAAGCACTTAAGTGCACACTCGTATTATAACTCTTTCTCTGCCAGAGGGACCAGCAGGGTTAAGCTGAAAATATGACGAATACCAAGACAATATTGTTGAATGTTTGCACTGGTATTCTTGTATTGTAAGTAAAATGACTAAAGTCGTCTGGCCTTCATACTTTTTTTCTTCTTCAGCCCACATGGAAATAAGGCATCACAAGAGGAAGTGTTGTCATTCTTCAGTAGACCTAGACATGCATAATGTATGATGTAATTGTGCTCTAAATGGGACACCTTGAGACTATTAGTATAAATACCAAAATGAATAGCTGTAGGGATATTATATCAATGGGAAGACTCAGGACTCTTACTTTAAAGCTTGTACTGCCATCCAAAATGTTGGGCATACGTACTTGACTGTTTTGTAATGGGACAAACCATATAGCTGTGCAAAAACATGCACACGGTTATTTGTTGTGTTCCCTTTATTTTTTTTTTAATAAATGTTTTTGTTTGTACTAAATATTGCAAAATTTTCATAATTCACGGCTTATGAAAAATAAACAAGATAACCTTGCAAGAAATGAAAGACATAATTCTCAGGTGTCGTACAAAGGAGTCCTGCAATGATGTGATTGGCAATGCTTTCAGACTCTTTTTTAGAACATGAAAGCTGTCCTTCCCTGACTTGTACCTAATGTCACGGTAGCTAGTGATAGGTTATAATAATACACACCAAAATATCTGGGTTGATTTGAACACGACTTAGATATAATAAATATAGTTTATTCCTTAAAGAAGGTGAACACACAAGATATACAAATAACAGGCAAAATATAGACACTTAACGGTTGGACAAGAAAGCAATCGGGATACAGGATTGGCAATTCCTTCCACAATACAGGTTCAGATGAAGACATCATGAAAAGACACGAAGACCACTGAGTATAGGATTGACACTAGTTTATATGTAGTTCCAGTCCTATACCTTATCATTGAGTGCAGGTCATTGGAGAACAATTACCTGCACCCAATCTCTCCTTGCCACCTCACCTGAGGGGCACCGTAATACCTGCCCACTGGGTGGATATTATTCTAATCAGGGGCTTATTTCTCTAGCCCCCCCACCCACAAGCCTGGCGTCTTAAAGTCTGGCTTGGCCAGGAAACCCTTTGTCCCAAGGTGTGAATTACCACAATAACATCAAGTACCCATGTCCTGCTTTACTGTGTGCTCGCATACACAAGCAGGGTGGGGGAGTCTTTGATCAGGGGTTTATGATAGACCAGTTGTCTCCCATCCTGAGCATTACCATACCATTTGGGCTCTGAGTTTTTGTACCAGACCCAAAATACAATTCATTCTTTAATATCTTCACATATTAAAATAATCCGTTCTGCTGGCCCAAGCGGGCTGAAACTTGCCAGTCCCTCATGCCGGAGGTGACTCTCCATAGTGGCCAAGTTTCAGCTCTCTGAGACCCCCAGAATCAGAGATACAAAAAACACGTTAAAATCCCCCATTAACTTTAATGCAGGATTCTCCGCCATAGCTAAAATAAATATCTGCTTTTCACTCTTTCCCATTGAAATCAACGGGTTCCGCCGCTATAGGCTTTCAATGGAGCAACTCCGCCGTTGAAGTCAATGGGCTTCGCCGCTATAGTCTTTCAATGGGGCAACTCCGCCATTGAAGTCTATGGGCTCTGCCGCTATAGACTTTCAATGGAGCAACTCCGCCATTGAAGTCTATAGGAACACCACAATTCTTTACATATGCCCATGCTCCGTCTGGTTGTTCGGAGAGGGCTGGAAATGGCCATGCAGTCATGCCGGAACAGTGATTACATGCGACCCAAATCCCAGCCTTCTGGTCCTCACAGAACCGGAGATATGGGCTTACACATTTTACCCTTTTGGACTTAGCCGTTTTAATGCCACGCGGCTTTTTCCCCCATTGGTTTTTCCCCCATTGGAATCAATGGCCGGCGCTGCCATAGGAAATGCATGGGCGAGCGCTGCCATGGGATTCAATGGGACCTCCGCTCCACCATTAGAGTCAATGGCACGACCCTCGTGGCGGCCGTGACCCTTTACGGGGGGTCCCTCATTCTCGGACCTGATGGTGGTCGTGTGTGGGGGTTCCTAGGGTCTAGAGGCAAAAAGAACTTTATTTCTGGGTGCCCTAGAACCTAAGTTTCCCATGCCAATTGTAGTTGAACTTGAACTCAGTGTGATCAAAGCTCTCTTTAAGAAAATGGTTCCGCTTTTGCGGTCTGCGGTTTGGATGGCAGCCAACTCGTTCCTGGAGGTCAGCGTCGAGGAATCCCCATTGAAATGGATGGCTCCATTGACTTACAATGGGGAACCGCCACTCCTCCTCTCGGTCGCCACCTGCAGGCCTTCTACCGAAACAGGCCCAAATCGCCGGAATCTCCATAAGGTTGCATTGGGCTGCAATGGCGACTTATGGAGAGCTGCAAAATGGAGCCTGAAAAGGCGGGAAAAGGGAACAAAGGGCTATAACCACTGAACTAACATGAACCCCTTCCCTCCCGCATCAATCCCAGTGTATGTGTTGGTGCAAACACTGGAATGGGAACAATACACATTTACAGGGGAATATACATTTGGTTGCTGAAGCAGGGTAAAAACACATTACTGGACCGCAGTCCAGTTAACCCCTTGCTTCCCAAGTGAGAGCAGGAGGTGGCCAAATGGGGTGTAACCCCTTTAATACCGGGCCAAACCCCCTCTCCCATGACGCCTAAGTTACAGGAACCACTTGCAAGAACCCTTACTAGCATTTTTTTTAAGTTTAACTTCAAAAATTAGGAATCCACAGTAAGATCGTAACTATTTTTCAGAGCAATAACAAAAACATAGACTTTGTGTGACTTTGTACTAAAGCATAGGGTAGCCATGCCTGGTCTGGCTACCAGTCTGCCCTCCCTGACATGGAAGTCCTGGTAAGTGCAGGCAGTGTCAAGCCCAATCTTGGGTTTTCCCCACCCAAGCCGCTTCCTTGAGTGACAGGGGTGGAGGTGGGACAGGGTCTATGTTCTGCCCAATCCTGGGCTCAGACCTTGTACCTTCCCCCTCTGTACTAGGGAAGCTGCAACTCTAAATTGAGTTAGTGTTGTCTCACCCTCTGGGGTGGGACTATATGATCAGTCCCCATTTAGGGGGGCTGTGGCAAGGCAAAGGCAGCTGGACAGGCCACAAGCCTCAAGCTGACCCAGAGACCATCCAGAGGTCTGGGACTTGAGAAAAGTATGCATCTTTTACAAAGCCACATACTGTATGCTGTGTACTGAATAAATATGTTCCTGTTCAACTACACTCCTGGCCTGAGTCTGCAGTCTTTCAGGGGGAGAATGTGATAATTCTTCTACAGGGACTGCCTCCAGCACTACTGGAGCCTGCTGAGGATGGATGCGCTGACCAACAGAGAAATAACTATGTGTTGACCTCCAAAAGCCTGTCCTGTTTCCCCAACAACATCGGCGGAACCTTGACCTCCTGTGAACTAACAGGTATTTAGCACCACTACACACCTGTAGCGACATCATCTCCCATAGGGTGGGGGGAAAGAGGGTTACAATAATATAATATGCTCAGTGCTGTAATTATTCTATGACCATATATGTTCAGTCACAAGATGGCCCCAGTAATCCACACAATGCAGGTATAGACCTACTGAATGTAAAAATAAAAAGTAAGGTTTAGTTTTCATAACCACATATTTTTGCATTCAGTATGTACAACTATCAACATATAGTGCATGGCAAATGTGAACTTTGAGATTTGTGACAGACATCGCCATCATTTCCCATATCTGCTATTCTTTGCAAATAACCAATAAATATTTATTGAGCACTTTTTCCTTCTTTTGAATTGATTTTCACTAACATGCTGATCTGTAAATTATAATTGCCCATCAATGTTTTTTTTTTTTAACCACAGTTGTTTTACTGCTTTTATACTTTGTAATGCATTTCACATTTGTTCATCTATTGCTCTGCTCTTTTAGTTTGAAAATGTTGCATTATTTATCAAAACAGAATAAACACTATGATGTTTTCAGACAGTGATTCAGATGTGCAGATGAGACAAATGTTTAGCTGGAGGTTTAAATGCATAACAACTGTTTTACTCAATTTAAAGATAGCTTGGGAAGCTGTTTGCTTGGAGGACAGATCATCTGTTGACGTCATGTTAATAGATGGTACCAGCCACAAGGCCCCGGCGTTCTGCATTAGAAATCATGCACAGAAACTGAATATGGAATCATTGATTCTGAAGCATTGTTTTGCTCTTTTTTTAACTTATACTTTTGTAACGGTTTTACGGGCCCCCACCCAATCTCACATTGGCCCCTGTGGTCTACTAGCCCCATTACATGTATGTATAGTGTGTGGTGCACCTGCTGGCTTACAGGACTCCTGAGTCTCCCGCTGGGTTGGAATGGGGATATCAGCATAACAGGCATGTGAGGTAGTGTGATCTGAGTCCTACTCACATACGATGCAGCGCCTCCACCCCATCAGGATCTCTGCGGCTGCAGGGAGAAGTGTCTGATGGGGACCTCCTTCTGGGTGCCTCCTTCTGTGTAAGAACTTGACTCACACACAGCAAGGGTCTTGTGAAACTGGGCATCTTTATTAACATCTCTCCAGGCAGACTGCCCCTCATAGCGGTCGTGCTTAGCCGCTCATCCTGTTGGAGTATATTCCTCTCAGAAGGTTCCTCCTATCTTAATAGAGTTGGCTCACCTCTCCCCTAAGGGAGATCACCATCTGTGTCAGGTTCCTAAACACAGTGTGTAGTCCGCTAGCACTTAAATCTGACAGCCTTGAACTGCTGCAGACACTCCTGATTACCACACTAACTTTAGGCAGTGCTGTGTCTTATATAGACTCAGTATAACAGCCATACCTCTGGTGTCACTAACAGTGGACACAGAGCATGTTACCACTCCCCTTGTGTACATATGACACCTCACCAGGTTGTGAGGGCAAACCTCCATGATTGTTGCTGGCAATCCTGCATACTTACCAGGCTTTATTGCCAGCATGAGAAAGAGCTGTATACCATTTTTATACATGGCTACATTTTATTGACAGTTTTCATAACAATTTTACATACATTTCTTTTACATTTTACATTTTTGGGAAGGGAGACTGAACACAAGTGGTACAAAATAAGAAAGGGGCGGGGGGGGGGGGGTGGGGGGGGGTTGGTACCGGAGCATCTTTATACATCCTATTTAACATTCATATCTGCAGAGCTCTCACATTCACTATATTTGCGTTCCGTTAAGTAACCTGGGCCTTGTCTGAATTACAACATTATTGTTGCTGAATTTATGCATGTTATCTACAGATAGCAACCATGGATTCCAAGTTTTCTTGAAATGAACACAGGTATCATTAATAAGACTAGTCAACTTCTCCATTTGGCACATAAACACCAAGTTACAGTCTCCTCCCATTATTATTTGACCTTCCGCTATTTTTGTAAGTGTGGCAATGAAAGCTCTAAAGAACTTTGTACTATTTACTTTTGGGGCATACACATTGGCCAATGTTATATTTTTGCCTCGCAATTCTCTGACCAGAATCAAAAACTGGCCTTCCCTATCTGTATTTTTTTAATTTAAGTTTGAAGGGAGTTTGATTGTTAACCAAGACTTTCACCCCTCTCTTTTTCACAGGTGCACTTGAGAAGAAGACTTCTCAATAACCCTTATTGATAAATTTGGATTCCTCATCCCTCCGGAAGTGAGTCTCCTGAATCAAAATTATATCCCCACTTTTCCTTCTATAATCTGACATAGATAATGTGACGAGAGGTCACAGCAGTCCCTTTAATACGCAGAAATGGTAAAATTGGAGGGAATAAAGTGATTGGATATAAATAACCCCAGGAATTGGCTGAATAGACCAGCTGCTCCATATACCAAATAAGGGATATGGAAGCACAACGTACTAGCTGTATAAAAACAAAAATAATAAACTTTTAATAGTGTATAGAAAACACGTTGAAATAATCGTGAACATTGTATGCACTAGTGGAGAAATAAAATTGGAATAAAATCACCAAAGCAAAGAACTGGTGTCCGGAAGAAATAATACCCGGATCAACAAAGGTAAGGACCCTGGACGTGTAGTAGTAGGCACAGACTCCTTCAAATATTAACTACTTGACTGCATTAGCTAGGTGTAGAATCTGGGGGACATAGGGTAGTGGGCAAAATAAGCCAAATAACGTGTTTTCATGGAGCATAGTAAGCTGGTAAATTGGTAAAGAATATTAATATGTATATAGCCAGTAAGTATAGCAAGAGCCAAAATACTGGTAACCTGCACTTGCCCATAAAGGATAAGTACTAACCCATGAACAATTGAACAGTTGGCATGGTGTAACGCTGACGCAACAAAGTAGATGTAAAAATGTACAAATATAACCGTTTGTCCAGAGATCTCCAGGATGCTACGCACTTCCGAACACAGTCTCACTCGCGGACAACATTGGCGTGATGTCTCCACGTCCCAACGGACGTTTCGTGTGACGAATCACACTTCTTCAGGGGGAAGGGAGGAGTGACTAATGTCTGCTATCCATGGTTAAGATATACCCTGTGGCGGGGGAGGAGCTACAGGATAGTCAGCCTATCAGTCGGTAGGCGGCGGAACACGCGTTGTCCTGGGTTGTCCCGCGTTGTCCGAATAAAAAAACAGCAGAGTCTCAATGACAGTGTTGTGGTATGGCAAGTCAAAAGGATCAAAAAGGTAAGAAGTATTATAAACCAACTACAACATGATACAGCATACTTATATAATGGCTGCAGATGACCCGACTAGAATATAGACTTTATAGTATCCGTGGATTCACAGCAATAGTGGTTCAATAAAGAGCATGTGTTTACTTGAGAGTAAAGCAATAGATACGCGCTATTACTACTATTACCATATATAGTGGGGAGAATATGGAATAAATGGCCCTCGCTAATGACCACGGTCCGCCTGTTGGTATATCCCCATATAACTATATTGATAGATAGTAGTAATGATGAACTTTAACAAACGAATAGGGAGTGAGTGAACTACTGTATCTAAAGAATAAAATGAGTGCAATCATCTATAAATGTATATACTATAGTGTGTATAACTAATATTATATTAATTATAATCAGATGATGCATTATAAAGTGTAGTGTAGGAATGCGCTTCCCTAATCGATCCACAACAGGGGTCAAAACGGAACTACTAGTATTAATAAACTGTATTCCCTGTATCCCTCTAACCACATTAATAAAAAAATATATATATAGAGAATAATATATAGGTGGTGATAAGGTGAATAATAAACTAGTGATAAAGACAAGTAAATTGTGTAGGAATGTGCTAACCTCATCGATTCGCCCCAGGGGTCAAAACGAATCTACTAATAATTAAGCTATATCCCTGGATCCCCATACCCACGTGTAAGGTAATTTAACAAATTCTTAAGTAAATACTTGGAACAAATAGTGAAGTGTAACTACTCTATGTCAATATGACATAAAATAGATAAATTGATAGTTGAAGACTAACTAACGTTAATGTGTAATGTTATATTAGCGAGATAACAAATATATATGGATATCTCTATAAATATGAAGAATAAAAGAATATTGGCTGACTCAACGAGGTAAAGAAAAATCAGCTGCTCGATATCCAGTCTGCATAACGACTAATTGTATGACCACCTGAGAACGCCAGTTTTGGCGCGAATTACAAGCTTCATTTGCTATTTAAGGGCCTCCTGTTAATATGCCATTACCACTCCCCGAAGAAGACAAACATCAAAACGCGCATTGGATTGGAGCGCAGTGGGAGCTGGTGGGGACCCCCCTTTCCTATTGACGGGACTCATATGTGTGCATATGCCACTCTATTGGCGGTGATGTATTATGGACTTTATTTTGCTCATTACAATTGAACATTGGATCTCTGGTGATACAGTTGTGTGAAAAAGAAATTACACCCTCTTTGAATTCTATGGTTTTACATATCAGGACATAATAACAATCATCAGTTCCTTAGCAGGTCTTAAAATTAGGTAAGTACAACCTCAGATGAACAACAACACATGACATATTACACTGTGTTAGGATTTATTTAACAAAAATAAAGCCAAAGTGGAGAAGCCATGTGTGAAAAACTAAGTATACCTTATGATTCAATAGCTTGTAGAACCACCTTTAGCAGCAATAACTGGGCGTAATCGTTTTCTGTATGACTTTATCAGTCTCTCACATCGTTGTGGAGGAATTTTGGCCCATTCTTCTTTACAACGTTGCTTCAGTTCATTCAGGTTTGTGGGCATTTGTTTATGCACAGCTCTCTTAAGCATTTCAATCGGGTTGAGGTCTGGACTTTGACTGGGCCATTGCAAAACCTTGATTCTTTTCTTTTTCAGCCATTCTGTTGTAGATTTGCTGGTGTGCTTGGGATCATTGTCCTGTTGCATGATAAGTAGGCACAACACTGTGTTCCAAGTAGCAGGGGGACCGTAGATGGATTTCCGTGAGGATCCTTGTGCACCGGGTCCCAGGACCACAACTAGCAGCTCCAGAAACAGCAGGGGAATACATGCATCACAGCAAAAGACGCAAGAACGTGATGATGTTGGTCGTAAGATACATTGCGTGGCAACGTAACAGCAATACCTCAAAGTGTTACGCACATTCTTCCTCAGTGTTACGCTGGTGAGTCCTCACATATATACCCAATGCAAGATACTTAATCAATTATTGAGTCAATTGGAAACTGTAAATATACATAATCTAATACACATGATCCCAATAGACATAATCAACATGAAAATGCAATCTCTTCAAGAGAGAGCACAAAACTAATTTGTATAAAGTGCATGATTAAATATGTACAGTATAAAGAAAGAGTAGAGACATAAATATAAATATGAAGATGGGTACTAATAATGTGAACAAGGTGCTTAATTTAACAGAAAGTGGCTAGTAATGTCACTTGACCTTTGAAAAAACAAAAACAATGATCCATTTGCCAAGAAACGAAACCATGAATACTAATACGTGTGAAATGTACTAATTGAACACAAATACTCAAAGAATATAAATATGGATGTCATGTGCATCCAAGAAGTTATGTGCATATAATAAAGTGAGTAATTATCACTGCTGATCCCCGAAAGGAAAAGCTGGAACAATTAAATATAAATGTAACTAATTGCATTTCAAATGCAAAAAGGAAACATTAAGAGAAGAAAGTGGTATCTGAATGAAATACAAAAAAGACACAAACTGTATATAAAATGCAACTCATAAACAATTTGTGTGTCAACAATTGGACAAAATCCTATTTATATGAGACAAGATATAAATAATTGTTATGAGCAATAAGTGTGTGATGTCACACACATCCCCATAAAATATAGAAAAATACAAAAGACATTGGTAAATGCAAACCCCCCCCCCCCAAAATCTCCTGAAACTGAAATGCATCTAAAAAAATACATTCACTTCATGAAAGGAGTGATATTAACCACAGCATTAAAGCTTTGAGGGTACTTAGGCTGAGTCCATAGCAGGGGAGGCCGCGCTGAGCCATGCTGACGCTCCGCGCTGAGCCCCAGCATCCTCCATGAGGATGTCTTTAGAGGGGGCTCACGTGAGTGTCCGCAGGCGTGCTGAGGCATTGGATTTTTCAGCCGACAGCCAAGCTGTTTTTAAGAGCGCTGTCGGCTGAAAACATCCAATCAGCGCGAAGCAGTGTCAACGTCACGGCGCTGTGATGTCAGCGCCGTGACGTTGACGTCAGTGCGCCACGGGCGATTGGCCCAGCAATGTCACTTCCCCGCCTCCCTCAGCCTCCCCCCGCTTCCCGATCGAGCCCGCTGGCTCGCCTGCATGTGCATGAAATCGCACAGATTTCAGCAGGCGAGCCTCAGCGTCAGCGCGGTCCAGCACTGACAACCCCTCTATGGACGTGGCCTTAGAGAGGGGGTAGTTTGTAAAAACTAACAGTGCAGCGCTTCAAAAAACCTTCATGCTGTGTCAAAATTAAACACTTGCAAAATGTTGCAATAGTTGCCTTGATCTAAGGCTAGTAAGTGTCGGTATACAAAATAGGATAGAAAGTATAAGTCCCAGTGAGTCCCGTGTATTCAGACGAGCCTCTGAAAGTAGAATTCATATGTAGATAATTTCTTTGGCATGATTATTATGATCATTGATCCGTGTGTGACTAAATGAATTAATGTGGTAAAACCACTGGGTCACTGGTGAAGTGCAGGCATCATCTCCATTAAGACATCGTCTCCGTTCAGAATACACAACAGCTGTATGTCAGTAAGCACAAGAGATAAGGTACTCACGGGATCTCCTCGCTTGTTATGCCGCGGTCGACGTGCTCCAGCCGGTGTCCAAGCCAAGATTGAAAAAATGGCGGTGCACATTCGAAGATAATACACAGATGGCTGGTAAGTAATCTCCATGAAAAATGTATTGGCACATGTAGTACAGACTTAAGTTTAAAAATCCAGTACTGTTCCCTCTGTAAGAGACAGAAGCGTAAGAGATTTACCTTTATCTAGGAAGTTTTTGGTAATATTTAATATTCCTTAGATGTTCAAAAATTCTGATTTTAAGGCACCTAATTGGCCTTCCATACATATAGCATCACTGAGGAAGCCAACTGGCGAAACACGTTTGATGTTTTGGACATTCTGAGCCACCGTATCTGAAGGAGACAGTACTCTGCCCAATCAGTGCTACGAACCAGCAAAGACACCCACGCATGCGCAAACCGAGTCCTGAACGAGTCCTGAACGAGCCTTTCTGTTCCATTTAAAGCGATATCTATCTGTATTATAGAATTTGTTTGTGGAATGTGTTTTTCCCTTTTTCCTTTTTTCCATGTATGCACACTGGGGATGAGAACATAAAGCCTGGAGGACTCTATTTCTTTCCAAACGTTCTTCTGTGGAGGAGTTGGAATAACCTCCTTTGGACTCTAGCTGCGGGACTATAAGTATTGTTTATTTTAATATCCTACATTGTGTTATTGGTTTGGCGCCGCTCTTTTATTTTTTCCTTACATATAGAATACTGCAGTCACACTGTAACAAATATATAACAAATGTATTGTTGCAATTTATAAAGGAAGCCACATCAAAGGCTTCCTTGGTATTGTGAGATATACTTAGCAGGTCTCATGGGCTCACATGCTTCGCAACCCGAATATTTAAAACAACCTTCAGGCCTAGATGTCTGCAAGAATGGAGGTGCAGCACTATGAACCAGGCTTGGTACTAAGATACATTTAAGATCTTGAGCCTTTTTTAATACAATTTTAGGTCATGAGGGTAAAGTTGTGCCAAGCATAGGATCCAACTTCGAGATGTACCAGTGGTGAGAGAGAATGGTCCTAATTTGACGGTGGGCACCATTGAATTGAGTGATGAGAAAGGGTACATCCCTATTCAGTCTGGACAAGGTAGAGATAGTCCCCCATATAGTCTTTAGGCTTCCACCTTGTACCCCTTTGATCCTGTAGGAAAGACCCTCCATCCTGTTGTAAGGCCCATTGGTAAGCTTGTGCTACTTCTCCTTTGTCATAATGCTTGTTGTCAAACTTATCTTTAAGAAACAAAAACATTTCTGTGCAATTTCTCCTGAGACGGATTAATTGGCTAAAAGGGATATTGTTGATCTGCTTAATGTCATGGTTAATAATCCTTAATATAGATCTCTAAATCTAAATGTAGGCGCTATCTCCCAAAGATTCCAAGTTGAAACAAAGATTGAATCTGTTGATATTCAATAAGGAGACAAATTGGGACAGGGACTCCAAATCACCATCCCAAATGATGATGATATCATCGATGTATCTTCTCCATAATCTAAGTTTCGGAGAGGACACATCAGTGCTCCGCAGCACCTCCTACTCCAAATATCCCATATGGAGATTAGCAAAAGATGGGGCAAACCGCGTGCCTATGGCAGTGTCACACACCTGTTGATGGACTCACATACAAAATAATTACTGTATGTTGTAAAATTAACATAATCCCGTCCAAAATAAAATTCCTTTGGAGGGTGTCATCATGATCAAGGAAATGAGCAACTGCTTGAGCACCCCCAAGGTGAGGAATGCTCGTAGCTATAGAGGCAACATCTAATGTTGCTAATCGATATGTGTCTGCCCAGTCGATTTCAGATAAAACCTGAAAAATGTGAGTAGCATCTTTTTTAAAAAGACGGAAACTTAAAAACCAATGGCTGAAGACAAAAATAAATGTAAAATTACAAATTGCTAGTTATAGAGTCAATCACTATAGGACGTCCCGGCGGTTGAGTCAAAGTTTTTTACTATAAATATATGTGATAATCTTTTCTATATTTTCTATATTTTTTATTAATAATTTGGGGGGTTTGAAGTTGTTTGAAGTGTTTACTTGAATGTTCACTATAAAGGAATGAGTGTTTGTAACTTAGCTGTGTATTAGTCACCAAAAACACCTAAATATGCACATGGTGTACAGAGCCGGAGATAGACATTAATGCAAACTAAAAAACGCTGTGAGACTATGTGGAGAGATTTTAAATAACTACACTATCATATTACACAATCTGACGTGTCTATACAGATATAATTATAGAGTGTAGACGATCCTAGACTAATCAGTACGTACAGTGATCACCCGCCCTAGAAGCTGACTGATGAAGGAGGGAGAACACAGATAAGGCCGAGGAGCCAGAGCAAAAAACAGGACCATCATTATCTAAGATGTAAAAACGACAAAAAAGAGAAAAAAGGCAGGGAGAGGAGTATCTATCATACAACTGTACTCATATCTAGAGACTCATTGAACCCACCGGGGGCCAATGTGGCCAACCGGTAGAGCCAATGAGTCTCACTTTGACAATAAATTCTTATGACCTATCATAGTTAATCTGTTTCTATTTCAATAAATGTAGTATTATAATTATATCATTTTAATGTACAATTTTCAACAGATATCTGTGACAAGTTATAAGTAGCGCTTTATAGATAGTACATCCTTATTAAATATGACCATAATTCATTTGAATAACCTTGTTGAAATTTATAAACATATTTGTATAGGTATAATTAGATCAATATAATCCTATTTATGCTAATATATATTGCATTGATATTTTATCTGTTATAAGCTAATCAGTGATGCAGGGTTTAGCAAAATTAGCATGCTTATTTCTTATTAACAAGTCACCTGTGGCCAGTGTTGATTAATGCTGGAGGCATTGTTATATATTGCAAGCTAGTGCATCACTCATCACTAGCCTTTGAGAAAGTCTCACGCAGAAGCGAAATGGACTGGGAGCCGGCCGGTCCGGACCCCCGCTGTCTTTGGCTGTCAGTGCGTGGAGCACATGGTTTCCTGCCTGTCTCTGGGACTATCACCTAACAGGGAGTCTCTCCATTGATGCAGCCCAAGAGAGAGTGAGGCAGATTTGGTATCTATACCGCGGACTACCCATGTGACTTGTTTGGACCTCTGCCAGGGACGGTGATATATATCACTACATGCTCTTAATTCTATGACTTTTGTGAGTGAGCCTATTCCCCTTCATTTTTAAATATTAAATGTGAAACAATATAACACTATGGGCCGTGAGCTTTCTTCTATGGGCCGTGAGCTTTCTTCTATGGGCCATGCGCTTTTTTCATTTTCTTATATATATATATATACACACACACAATATATATAAATTATAATACAAACTGAAAGCGGGTTATGTGGGGCGGGATTATAGTACCACGGGTATGGGACACCCTATTAGTGGTACTATAATCCCGCCCCACATAGCCCGCAATATCAATTGGTCATGTGATATTAACTTGGGCCTAATAAAGATGGGGGACTGGCTATATGAAGTATTAGGTGATCAGTACTAAACAGCAGACCTCACTTGTTCACAAGAGCAGTTTTCAATGTTTACCTGTATATTGAGCCCTTTTCTTGTTTTTTTAAGTTCAGTATCAGTATAATATTCTAACAAGGGTTCTCCCCCCAAGAAGAGGTCGGAGGCGTGCTATTCTCCTGTTGAGTGCTGCATAGTGCTTTGTTCCCTCCCCACCCCCCAAAGGCACTTCCCAAGGCCTGTCAGTTCCCTCCGTGGAATTCAGGCTTCCCAAATCTTCCCTATCATCATCATTCCCTCCTCTCACCATTTTTTTCTCTCCCCATTTCCCAAATGGAGAGAAAGTGGTCGCAGCCACAAGCAGGAGGACATATCGGCCACAGGGCTTCACTCCTGAGGGACTTCAGAGAACTCGCACAGTAATAGAGAACTATTTGCACATAGAGGAAAAAAACTTTCAATGGATACATTTCCTCCATTTCACATATAATGGGATCTGCATCATTTGCCAGTGTTAAGGGGTTAAACTCGCCGCAGAAAAGATTCGCTGCAATGACGGAGTCCAAACAGTTAGTGGGTAATGTTGTTTTAGCTCAAGAGACCCATTTAATGCAGAAGGATCAACATCTTCTACAGTATGTAGCAATTATTTCCCCCATGCATTTCACGCTTCAGCACCTAGCAAACAATGTGGGGTAGTGACACATACATAGAGACTTGAAATTCAAGCTGGATTCCAATACAGCGAATGGTAGATATGTATTGGCGAAAGGTAAAATAAATCAAGAAATGGTTACTATAATTAACGTATACGCCCCAAATAAGAACCGGCACTCTTTTCTTAGAACAGTTTTTGAAGCAATTGTAGAATTCATGCAAGGTACAATTTATATTTATTTATTTTATTTATTTATAAAATATTTTACCAGGAAGTAATACATTAAAAGTTACCTCTCATTTTCAAGTATGTCCTGGGGTGGAGGATTTTACGTTAGCCTTCAATCCTAGGACTGATAAATCTAGCCGGGGCAGACAATGTTCTAAGCGTACCTTAAGACTAGTAAAACAATGTGCCCTTACGGATAGAGATGGGCGAATAGTTTTGGCGGGTTTTGATGCATAGTGGATCATTCGGTTCCTTTGGTCCGCGAATTTGAGCGGATTTATCTCAAAAAGGGCGATTTGCGTTTTTTGAGTATTTTTAATACATCTTGCCAATGCACTCAGCGGATTCCGCAATCTGTTGACGGATTTGTAGAATCCAATCAGCGGATTCCGCAATCTGTTGGCAGATTCTTAAGAATCCGCCAATGGATTCTACAAATCCGTCCACGGGTTGTATCCAATGGTGGATTTTGATGAATCCGTGCGGATTGAAACTGCAAAATGGATTTTGGGGGTAAAATCCGGGGAAAACGATTTGGGCTGATTCGCCCATCTCTACTGATAGAGTTGCAGTTATGAAATCAGAATGATTTAGATAGGCGCTAAATAAAAGTGCAGTGATATAGTGATAGATTCACACAGGAAAAAATATATATATAAGTAACTGAAACGATGTCTCAACCTTCCTGTGGGGGATATGTACAGATCCCCCTCAAATGGGATAGATACAGGTGGTTGGAAGGGAGCCAAAGTCGCAGGAACATCCAAAAAATAAAAGGAAATATAATAGTGCAATATGTTGTGATAAATCGAATTCTGAGTTATCTTGGCTCTATAGAGTGTCTACTTACAATAAGTAGGTATATATAAAGCGTTTTGCAAAGTAAGATGGTGTGTAGCAGGCTGTAAAGACAGGATCCTCGCGAGTTTGAGGTGAAGGAGATCTCACTCAGGTACACATGCCACAGGAAAAAAATACAGAAAAGACCATAGTACAGATCGGACAAGAACAGTTTGTATTAAAAGCAGGATAAAAGTTGTACTTACAATAAGTACATAAACAATGTACACGTAGCGTTTACTTTAGAGGTGAAACCGGCGTCTGTGTGGATAGTCTCTAGCTGCTGCAACTCCCAGTCCTCCTCGTCGGATCGCGATGACTGGCGTCTGACGTCACTTCCGGCGCAAGGGTGACGGCTTCCGATCCGGAACACAGAGGTTAGCAGACAGCAGGGGAACCGCAGACTAGGCACCTTCTCCTTCTGGGCAGCTGTGCAGGCTGCAGGAATAGGCTCAACGCGTTTCGCTGTGTTACACAACAGCTTCCTCAGGAGCAAGTGAATACCCCTAGTGGGTGTGTAGTTTATATACCAGTGTCAATTACTCAATAAAAGCTAAATTTCACATAGGTTCTCCTCTTAAAGGTACATGACTCTATGGTCCAAAAACGACGCAATTACGCTAAACTTTAATATTACATATCATAAAAAAATAATAAAAAGTGCATTAAAAATGCTAATAAATTTTAAAATGTTTATAATGTTTATAAAAAATACCCTATACATCAATGAAACAATGCAGGCTATATAACTCAGCATGATGGCGGAGAGATAAAAAAGGGGGCGGAGAGAAATAAAATATGATCAGTGACATGAATGATAGCGTTTTTCTTATATTCATAAGATCTCAAAGACTTGAGATCAAGGGGGGGGGGGAGGGAAGGGGACAGGGGAGTGATCAATGGTGATGGGGATGACGGAAGGGGTGGGTGGGGTATACAAGTGGGTACAGCAGAGATGCTATGACTAGTGAAAAAGGTATTAATTGATTAAGAATGGTATTATTTCAAAGTCTGCATTCAGACCGTGTGGTATTAAGGTGTTTAATTTGTGAATCCAGAACATTTCACGTTTACTTAAGTCAATATCTCTGCTGCGACCTCTCCAATGCTGTAACACATTTTCTATACCCGTAAATTTTAAACCTTTAGTGCTCGAATTATGAAACAGTGCAAAATGTTTGGAAACACTGTGGGTTAAAACTCCCCTACGGATGTTGCTCAAATGCTCTAAAATACGTGTTTTTATTGCTCGTTTTGTTTTGCCCACGTATTGGAGTCCACATGGACATTCCAATAAATAAATCACATATTCTGTGTGGCAGTTCATATACTGTTTAATATCAAAGGTTTCCTTCCGATTGTTCCCCATAAATTTTCTTTTGTCTGTCTGTTTGTATTCGCATGCTTTGCATATTGAGCACCCAAAAAAGCCCTCAAGTTTTTGAAGCCAACCTGTTTTTTTAGTGCCATCAGATTTCCTTATGGCGCTTGGTGCAATGATGTTTTTTAGGTTTTGTGCTTTTTTGAATATTATTTTTGGGTGCTCCGGAATAATATCTTTTAGTATTTCGTCATTTTGCAAAATATGCCAATGCTTGCGTATTATTTTACAGATGTTATTTGATTCTATATTATAGGAAGTTAGAAAAGCAGTATCAAAAGAGTTATTTTCAATAGCAGGTATATTTTTAGGCCTAATCAGCTCCTTCCTATCTAGGCTTTTTGCCTTGATCAGGGCAGTATCCAACATTGCTCCATTATATCTTTTCTCTAAAAAACGTGACTCTAAGACTTTGCATTGTTCTTCAAAGGTAATTTCATCGGTACAGTTCCTGCGCATACGCCTATATTGATTATAAGGAACATTGTCCATCCATTGGTGATGGTGACAGCTTGAACGGAGAATATAGTTATTACTATCAACCGTTTTGAAGAACGATTTGGTCTTTAAACGACCTTCCTCTATATATATGGTAAGGTCCAAAAAGTTTAAAGATGTTTTATTTGTTTCAAAAGTAAAAATGAGATTGGAGGTGTTGATGTTTAAATTAGCCAGAAAGGTATCTAACTCTCTTTGCTCGCCCTGCCAAATGAGGATGATGTCGTCAATGTAGCGCCGCCACAGGACAATGCCGGCCCCCAGCACACCACCGGGCCAGATGTTATTTTCCTCCCAGTATCCCATAAAGAGATTGGCGTAGCTGGGGGCAAACCTCGTTCCCATGGCGGTGCCACACTTCTGAATATAAAACACATCCTCAAATAGAAAGAAATTTTTCTCCAATATAAATAAAATGGCGTCAATGATAAACTGTGTTTGTGTCTCTTTTAATTCTGGGTCTTGGCTTAAAAAATGTTTGACAGCTTCACACCCCAGATTATGTCTAATGGAGGTATATAGTGCGGTAACGTCTATGGTAGCCATAATGAAATCTTCCTTCCATTCTAAATTATCTAATAGAAGCAATATTTCCGTCGTATCTTTGAGGTAAGATTTCAATGTTTTTACATAGCTTTGTAAGAAAGTATCTATATATGCTGAGAGGTTCGATGTAAGGGAGTTAATACCGGAAATTATCGGTCTCCCCGGAGGATTTACCAGACATTTATGTATCTTTGGTAATATATAAAAGATGGGTAATTGCGGGGTCTCGTTCAGAAGAAAGTTATACTCATGGTCTGTGAGGATACCCTGATCTTTACCTCTATCTAAGAGGGATTTAAGTTCCTTAAAGAATATTCTGCTAGGATTTTTGTGTAAGATCTCATAAGTATTTGCATCACCCAATAAACGGTTGGCTTCTTTAAGATAATCCTCTCTATTCAAGATAACTATTCCTCCTCCCTTATCTGCTTGTTTGATTACCAAATTAGTGTTTTTAGTGATTTCTTCTAAAGCTGATTTTTCAACCTTTGTCAGATTGTTTTTACCATTTATCTTTTTGTTTTTTGTTAGTTCTTCAAAATCTTTTGTTATTAGATTATAAAATACATCCAAATGATTGCCTTTAAGGTAAGTAGGGTAAAATGTAGATTTTTTCTTTAAATTGGTATGTTTAAAACTATCTGCCTCTTTTAAGATAGGGGGGTTCAGGTTTGTCATTCTTGATTCAGCATTTTTGCTTAGAAAAAAGCGTTTAACCGTGAGTTTTCTCAGATACTTATTAGCATCTAGGAATAATTCAAAGCTGTTAGGTCCAACAGTAGGGGCAAAGGACAGTCCCTTTGAAATGAGGTTTACTTGTGGGGTAGACAGAATAGTAGAACTTAAGTTAAATACACTTGCATTTTTATTTACATTATTCACTTTTGTTCTCTCTTTTTTCTTTCTTCTCCCCCGCTTCCCTCTCTGCCTGTTTCTCCTTTCGGGAGTGTGAACCCCTCTCCTAGGTCTGAGAGGGGAGTGTAGGGTTTTTTTGATTCCCATAGTGTTAGTGTATCTTCTATCTCTAAAGAGTTACTAGGCCCTGTAGCTCCAATAGGTGAGCGGGATCTACTGGTTTTGGCATGTTTAGTACATTCATGCCTATCCCTTTCTCTTCTTCTCTCTTCTCTATCCTTTCTGAGTTCCCTCTCTCTTTTTAATTCTCGTTCTCTTTGATATTCTCTCTCTTTAATCTCCTTCTCTTTAATCTCTTTCTCACGTAGATATTTGCTAGTTCTATATTCCTTCTCTCGTTGAGCTTCTCTATCTCTTAGAAGTTCTCTCTCTCTAAACTCTCTATCTTTTTGTTCTCTTTCCCTCTTTCGCTCTCTCTCTCTGCAACTCTCTCTCTATATGTTGCTCTCTCTCTCTGTGTTGTTCTCTCTCTTTTTGTTGTTCCCTCCTCTGTTTTTCTGCTTCTTGTCTATATCTATCACTTCTCTCTATATCCTCTCCCTTATGATTCTCTCCTTCTTTATAGTGATCCCTACCTCTAAAGATAGTATTGTTTTTAGGGTATTTATCATAGGTAGGATAATCTGTTTTTGAGTTTTTGGTGGGTTGATTTGAGATCTTTATTATCTCCCCATGAATTATTCGATTTATAGTCTGGTTTCAAATAGGTATCTTTAAAAGATTTGTCCGATTCTCTAAAAGTTTTGTCACCATATCTATCTGGTTGTGATCTTTCTGGTTGATATCTAGTTTTCTTTTTCTTCCAATCTCTCTGTTCTCCTCTTAGGTAGTCTCCCTCATCTCTTAAAAATTTATTCATTTTTGTAGTATACAAATCATTTTCTAGTTTATCAATTTTTCTTTTCAGATTTTTATCTTTAATTTTGAACTCTGCAGTATCCTCCAAATGAGCTAGTTTGTTTTCTATTATTACTACTTCTTCATCAATAATATTTATATGCTTTTTGTGTTGGTTAATCAAGGATATCATTAGATTAAAAGAACATTTGTCAATGGTCTCGTGCCAGTTTTTCACAAAATCCTCATCATCAAGATTAGATGAGGGATTTTTGGAAAATCTTAGGCCTCTGGGTATTCTATTACATTCCTTATACTTATTTAGGAAGCTTAGATCCAGCCATTTTCTAGTGTCCTTGATTAATAGCCTTTCTAATTTCGAAAATTCTTCTTCTAACAAATCATTAATAACAGGTGTATGTGGTGTCTTTGTGTCATTAAAACTAAATTGTAGTTTTCTTGATTGTCTCTTTGCAAAAATATTTGGTGAAATAACCTCCATATTTAGCGTGTAATAAAGTCACTTAAAAAAAGCAGCCACCAAATCAAGTACAGAAAACCAGTGATGAAATCAGAATGATTTAGATAGGCGCTAAATAAAAGTGCAGTGATATAGTGATAGATTCACACAGGAAAATATATATATATAAGTAACTGAAACGATGTCTCAACCTTCCTGTGGGGGATATGTACAGATCCCCCTCAAATGGGATAGATACAGGTGGTTGGAAGGGAGCCAAAGTCGCAGGAACATCCAAAAAATAAAAGGAAATATAATAGTGCAATATGTTGTGATAAATCGAATTCTGAGTTATCTTGGCTCTATAGAGTGTCTACTTACAATAAGTAGGTATATATAAAGCGTTTTGCAAAGTAAGATGGTGTGTAGCAGGCTGTAAAGACAGGATCCTCGCGAGTTTGAGGTGAAGGAGATCTCACTCAGGTACACATGCAACAGGAAAAAAATACAGAAAAGACCATAGTACAGATCGGACAAGAACAGTTTGTATTAAAAGCAGGATAAAAGTTGTACTTACAATAAGTACATAAACAATGTACATGTAGCGTTTACTTTAGAGGTGAAACCGGCGTCTGTGTGGATAGTCTCTAGCTGCTGCAACTCCCAGTCCTCCTCGTCGGATCGCGATGACTGGCGTCTGACGTCACTTCCGGCGCAAGGGTGACGGCTTCCGATCCGGAACACAGAGGTTAGCAGACAGCAGGGGAACCGCAGACTAGGCACCTTCTCCTTCTGGGCAGCTGTGCAGGCTGCAGGAATAGGCTCAACGCGTTTCGCTGTGTTACACCACAGCTTCCTCAGGAGCAAGTGAATACCCCTAGTGGGTGTGTAGTTTATATACCAGTGTCAATTACTCAATAAAAGCTAAATTTCACATAGGTCCTCCTCTTAAAGGTACATGACTCTATGGTCCAAAAACGACGCAATTACGCTAAACTTTAATATTACATATCATAAAAAAATAATAAAAAGTGCATTAAAATGCTAATAAAATGTGCCCTTACGGATAGAGATGGGCGAATAGTTTTGGCGGGTTTTGATGCATAGTGGATTATTCGGTTCCTTTGGTCCGCGAATTTCAGCGGATTTATCTCAAAAAGGGCGATTTGCATTTTTTGAGTATTTTTAATACATCTTGCCAATGCACTCAGCGGATTCCGCAATCTGTTGACGTATTTGTAGAATCCAATCAGCGGATTCCGCAATCTGTTGGCAGATTCTTAAGAATCCGCCGATGGATTCTACAAATCCGTCCACGGGTTGTATCCAATGGCGGATTTTGATGAATCCGTGCGGATTGAAACTGCAAAACGGATTTTGGGGGTAAAATCCGGGGAAAACGATTTGGGCTGATTCGCCCTTCTCTACTGATAGAGTTGCAGTTATGACAGGCCTGTTTAAAACAAGGTGTTTGATTTCTTCAGATATGAAATAAATCTGTGAGCAGTAATGTTGTCCTAGACAAGTAGCAGTCCAACTTTTCAAAAATACTCAATTTAGGCCAACACAGTAAAGAAAAGCAGCTTGAAATAAAATAGGAGATGCAATGCACTGCAGCAACCTTCAGCACTAAAGGGTTTATTGGGCATAACTAAATCTATATGCTACTCTTCATGTAGCGCATAATGACTTTATTGCTGTTCCCAAATACGCATTCAGCACTTTAGAGATATAAAATCAAATCAATGGCTACAGAATTTTGAGATCATAGTGAGCTACACATTCATTATTTACAAGCTTTGTTTTATTAAATAACCTACACATTAAAGCTCTGCAATTTACTGTACACCTTGACCTGATTCAATGCAAAACATCAATCAATGTGTTACTGGCACAACTCCAGCTGTACATTAGTAAAAATGGGTCACAAATACAGGCTAAAATAATAACATGCGGATGTAGAGGGCAACCATGCACCAAATGACGCGGTCAAGTTTCAGTGAATTTTGCGTTATTGTCAACTATGGCTTTATCTATATCACTTTTCATGCTCCAGTTAAAACGAATGACTGATTTATAATAACATTTGTTGTGTGTGATGTTTACATAACCAAGACAATTAAGATTTTGAAAGCCGTTTAAAAAAAATTGAACTTTTAAACTTTGGCTTTTCCTAGATATTGCAATATATGAATATGTCAGGCTGAGTGTATGAAAGCTCATACATAGGAGAGCAGAGTAACTACAAAGAGCCTTAGCAGAGAAGCACAGAGTAAGGCCTGATCCAGGGTTCCGGCTGGGGTGCTGAGGCTCAGGGAAAGCGGGTGCTTTCCCTGGCCTTAGACAGCGCGCCGTCAGGGGGCGTGTCGGGGGCGGGCCAGTGACGTCACTGAGCTGGTTCGCCCTCATTGGGCGAACCGCTCACGTGATCGGCCCTGCGCTCCGGCAAGCGCGTGATTTTAAAAATTACCTAAGACCTACAGTTACGCGCGCTTGCGGAAGCGTAGGCGAGCCCCTACTAAAGCCGCTCTCAGTGCGACTGTAGGGGCCCACAGGTAAGTGCAAGCGCGCCTCAGCACGGCTCAGCGCGTAAGCGCTGACCATGCCCGAGGCCTAAGAGAGATACCACGTTGTGGGCAACAGCAGTCGGCTCTGTGCGCTTTTAGACACCATAACAAATAAATATCTAATTTATTTTTGCCATTGCAAAGTCATTTTGTTGCTGTTTATGGCAATTCCATTTTACATTCTGCAGTTGAATTATGGAGATACCAGTTGCTGACAATTTGCCTCTGTGAGATGTTAAAATGGCCACTGGACTTCATGCTAATTAAGAAAACAGAGGTTGCCATAGTAACAGCTGATTCCAGTGAAGTAATAAGCAGGTAAAAAATTAGCAAAAATAAAGATTTTACACAAACAAAATAGATCAGCACAAAATGATTATCAGGCTATTTTATAAGCAGGTAGGTAAGTGCAGAGAACAAGAACCCAGTTATAGCACTCAATGCCCTAATTGAATGTTTAATTAGTATTTTAAAAGAAACTTTTAATGATCATCAGTATAAAATAATGCATATAAACCAAAATTGTCCAGCAGTCACTGTCTATAGAAGTCAAAATATATGAACGGGATATTGCCAAAAAAAATAAATTGTGATTTAATAAATAACACAAACACCCAATAACAGAACCGCATACCCTACATCAAATAAGGTATAAAGCAATAAACAAACACCCCTAGAACTTGACAGGAACAGGACTTCTGAGTTTCCATACAGATTGTCTGTGGTTTGCATTTTTTGCTTTCATATTCTCCATCCTGCTCCTTTTGGGTCTTTTTTTGCCATAATACCAAGTATACTGGTTTTTCATTGTTATTTAGTATCTGTACTTACTACCTGTGTGGGGGTTGATTAGTCTCTCTTTGGGACCTGACGTTGTTTCTGTAGGTCTTGGGGACAGGGAAGTACCCCTCTGTTCCATTGGAGCGAGGGGGAACGGGCCTGACGAAGGGGTGTTCCCCCGAAACGTTGCCCCCCTGCTGCTTCCCCACCATTGTACCCACCTGTGTGTTGTCTTGTCCCTTTACTGTATTTTGTTCACTTACCCCATTACTCACCCCCTCCCCCCTCCCTCCTCCTATTTGCCTATTATATTTTGTTTATTCCTTTATACCTTATTTGATGTAGGGTATGCGGTTCTGTTATTGGGTGTTTGTGTTATTTATTAAATAACAATTTTTTTTGGCAATATCCCGTTCATATATTTTGACTTCTATAGACAGTGAGTGCTGGACAATGCTGGTTTATATGCATTATTGTTAGAGGAACTGGGTCCTCTTTAGTCCCAGGCAGCCTGCCTTGTTTCTGTTTTTTAGTGAGCGCTGTTTATCATTTTCTTGTTCTGTAGTGTAAAATAATGGGGTTAAAAATCCAAAGATTGGACACACACATGGAATCCAATGTTGAGTACTTAAGGCACTCCGGATTATATATGATAGGAACAATTGAGTGGGATTAAATCAATGTTCCCAAGGGAGTTGGTGTGCAGCTGACCCTAGTGAGGTGTATCTTAACCCAGCAGGGATAGGACAGAAGTTAGGGATAGGACTATCTGTGTACATAAGTAGTCACTAGTTACATTGGACTACCTGTAAGTACACTGTCCTATTACCTTTGTATGCTGGTAGAGTGACAATGTTGTAATGTGCAGAGATTGCCACTGCAAGAACAGAATACCACTATTACTGACAACAGTCAGAATTAGCAGTGGGTAAGTAGCATAAAGGTACCTATAAGGTGCTGTGGCTATTGAGTATGCCTTTGCCCATATTAATGAATGGGCTCAACCACCAGGTACTATGCTAAAGCTACTAGCTTTACAATCAATAGTGTACCAGCAATACAAGGCTACGGTGTGGCCATGTGCTTGCCTATGTCCATATTAATGAATGGACTAAACCGTGCAATGTAAAGACAATGTCCCAAACTAACATGTCCTCACCTACTGTGTATCGAGTGAAAACACCGTTATTCCTTTGATGTGGATGCTGCACGAGCACGGGGTCTGGTGGCTGCTCGCTGTGTGGGACTGAAGCCTTCTTCTCACAGCCTTGAGAAAGCGTTTCCTACACGAAACACGCGCGTCGGCTCTACACACGTGCACGCGCAGGGTCAGCATTGACGTGGCAGCCTTCAGTCCCGCACAGCGAGCAGCTGCCAGGTTATATGTTTTCAAACCTCACAGGGCTCTTCATGAGGTAGAAAGTTTGGAACGTATCTGTTAGTCCAATATAAGATATCATACTACATACTCCTTCTCCCTCATTTGCTACTTTACATAAATGAAAGGACCAATAGTTACCCATTAATAGAGAAAATAAAACCTCTTTACTCACCTCAGAATATTTATTTTGAATATTTAATATTAATCAAACATATTACTTGCTATAAATTAACATAGAGCATAATGAATAAAATTAACCAAAAATATACAGGGATATTGTATGAAATGGTAGAACAATAGGGATACTGTCACATGAAGAGACATTTTAATGTTCGGAACCAACTTTATTCCCTGCTGAAGGAAACGTTAGTAATGATAATCAGTTGAATAAAGCCTCATCTACATCACAAATGAAGACATTAAAAGTACTAAGAGTTGTAGAACTGTTTTGGATGATGAGAGGTGAATTACGGGAATAGAAAGAGGTAGGATAGTTTTGATGGGCATGGAGATGATAGGCTCCGTTACTACTGATAAACAATGCAATAAGACCCCACTAAAAAACACCATTCACAAGTTCAGTGCCACAAATGAAAGGATCAAACTGTCCTAGGAAATCCCCACTTCCATAATTAGCCGAGATAATAGAACTGGGCTAACCTCTGTTGTGTGAGCTTTTTGGACTAGAAGACAATCTCAACAAATGGGGTGCATTCATTATTTTAAAAACCTTCAAACGTAAGAAAGCACTAATACACCGTTATTGTTTATTTCATATCTCGAGCATTTATTGTATTAATAATCTCACGAAAAGCATTAATAATAATGGTTGGCAAATTTGCACATTATGATTGCATTTGTTGTTATGGCAAACCATGGCTAGTTTAAGTTCAGCCTAGCCGAGTGAGGGTTCCCCCTCTGAGAAACTGTTTGGTCCTCGAAACGCATAGGGGGCTATCCTCAGGTGCCTACAAGTACAGAGTGGTAGCAGCAGAAACATTGAATGGTTCTGGCGTCACGTGACGCAAACCATGTGTGTGGTGGCGGAGATTTATACTGTATTGACTGATATACTACGAGTGTTTGTGCGTGCAATATCTTTGTATACTAATGTGTTTTAAGTAAATTACTATACTATGAAGAAGGTGCTCTTTGTTTTAACGAATCCAGCGTTTTGCCAGGGAGAATGTGTTTTGGTTGATGGAGAGACGAGACAGACTAGGAGAGATTAGGAGATATACAAGAGTGTACTGACCTGCAGGAAAGAAACACTTAATGTAAAGAAAAATACTTCTTTCCAGTGGAGATATTAGAAAGCAAGTTCACTTTCATCTCACCGTGTTTCCAAGCTAATGTTAACACCCTGATGGATTCATGTGTTTTAAAACCGGTTGCGGGAGGAGACTTTTCTCTCCTTGTGTGTGGTTTTGAATGGAGGAAAATACACTTTTTTTTTCTAAATCAACGAGAAGATCTTTTTCAGCTGCTAAAAATGTATTTTGCCTGTACATTTTGTATAAAATTCGATGTGCAATCCTAGGGTCCCAGAATTGCATGTGGATTCAGCTCTTTCCTAAATAGAGAGCTGCAAACCTAGCAGGGAGCACTTCAAATCTTGTCTTTCAAATGCATTTCTCCTCTCAACCCGTCTTTTTGTATACAAACAAGTTTAAGTACTTATGTCTGATTAAAAGTATATAAAAAAATTCATCAGTCACTCTGGTGTACCTGCTTATAGGTGTCTGATAAAAAACCCCATATATAACCTGGATTTAATCCCATACATGTCACTACCAGTGATAAATGATGGTGGTAGGACAGAAAGCACATTTAATACAAATGTAAAAATAAATAATTCAGGCATATCAAAAAAAGTTATAAAGGTTTTACACATTAGACACAAGCCATTGCTTATCAGACCTTTTCCCAAATAATGAGGGTACAATTATTTGGGCAAAGAATGTAAAGTACCGAATTGTTTTAATCACATTTAGCATGCAAATTAACTTCGTAAACACTTTTTTCTTAAACAAGTGAGTTTATGTTTCCTTGGGTTTCTTAGGCCATGCCTATAGTGCCGTTGTTGGCGACGGCGACACGGCGGGTGAAAGTTATGTTTCGCCGGGTGGCCGGGTCGCGGGATTCCGGCAATTTGATTTGTTCAAGGGCCATCACGTGACGCGACGGCCCTTGAAAAATCAAATTTTGCCGGCTTCAGGTTTTTGCGACGTTGCTCCGTCGCGTGCACTATAAGCGCACGCGGCGGTGGCAATGTATTTGTTTTCGGGCGACGTCGCGTCGCCGGCACTATAAGCGCGGCCTTGGAACGTGCTTTTTTTTAATGGGTAGCCTAAAATAAAAACTTGTTACAAAATATTTCCTTCATCCTTGAATGAAAGTAGATGTTCCAGGGCACTGCGGATTTTCGATAAATGTACTATGTCAGAACAGTACGACGTTTCGACCTGCTAAGAGGTCTCTTTTTAAGTGACTGGCATGTCGAAACGTCGTACTGTTCTGACATAATACATTTATCGAAAATCCGCAGTGCCCTGGAACATCTACTTTCATTCATGCTTAGGGTCTCTTTAGACAGATTTTCCCTGAACCAGGAGCCCTGGTAAATCGCAAGTATTTTGATCATTTTATTGGTGTCCCGCATTGCATCTTATTGTATATTCCTTCATCCTTGAACCATTCTGCAGTTATGTTAGCATAATGCATGTGTTTCCACATCCGGGGACTTTACAACAGAATGAGGTGTGAGTATAAGCTCTTTACCTCGGGAAGAGGCGTTCATAATAAGCTTTTTACCTTTGGAAGAAGAGTTCATATCCTACTTCAAAGGAGCAGTCCCATATATCTGATGAAAAAAAGAAAAAGAAACGGGTGTGTAGTCAGTATCCTAAAGGATGCAATCAACCTCAAAGTAACATTATTACTTATTTGCATTCTGTTAAAAACGAATATTTCCCTTTGCTTGAGGTATGCTGAACTAAAACGTAGCTACTTATGTTTGTTAGACCAAATTATGACATCATAATTACCTGCACTGTCCATACTGTAGCTCACTTTAATCCAGAGAGGGAAAGCTCATGTTACATATTACATAGTAGATGAGGCTGAAAAAAGACATGTGTCCATCAAGTTCAACCTATGCTAAATTTAGATGACAGATACTTTATCCTATATCCCTGCTTACAGTATATCGATCCAATAAAGGCAAACAAAACCCCCCGTGTAATATTATCCAATGTTTACTTATGTGGTATATCCCTGTATACCTTTCCAAAAAGATGTCCAACTATTTTTTTTAACAAATCTATTGTATCTGCCATCACAGTTTCCATAGGTAGTGAATTCCACATTTTAACTTCCCTTAATGTAGATAACCCTTTCCTTTCTTGCTGGTGAAATCTCCTTTCGTCCAACCGCAAGGCATGACCCCATGTCCTTTGTACTGCCCTTGGGATGAATAGTTCTTTTGAAAGCTTCTTGTACTCCATATTCAAGGTGTGGTCTTACTAATGCTTTATAAAAGGACATACTTATGTTTACTCACCTTCCATCCATTGCCCGTTTAAGGCAAGATAAGATCTTGTTTGCTTTTGCAGCTACTTTATTACTTTTGGCATTATTGCCAAGCCTGCTGTCTACAAGCACTCCTAAATCCTTCTCCATCAAGGATTCCCCTAATTTATCCCCATTTAATTTGTAAGTCGCCTGTTTATTCTTATTTCCCAAATGCATAACCTTACATTTATCTGTATTAAACCTCATCTGCCATTTACCTGCCCAAGTTTCCAGTCTCCCCAAGTCCTTCTGGAGAGAAATTACATCCTGCTCTGATTCTGCTACCTTACACAATTTAGTGCATTGGCAAAGATGGAAACCTTGCTCTCTATGCCAACCTCATGTAAGGATCCAGCGCAGACTCCGCCTCCGACAAGGTCCAGTCGCCTGATTGGTTCCAGGTTCTCTCCTGCCTGCAGCAGCAATCCGGCATCTGATTAGTCGCTCCCCCTATTTAGGCTCAGCCCTTCCACCAGGAAGTTGGCTGAGCATAAACCTAGTGACGTTTGCTGGTCGCAAGCATCAAGCCTTGCCTCTCCTTGCCCTGCCTTATCCTGCTTTGGACTCTGCTGATATCTTCATACTCGAACTTGGCTAGTGACCTCTATGATCCTTACCTCTCCACTCCCTGAAAATGGCTAATGTCCCCTTCGATTCGCCCGTCTCCAACCCTGACCCGGCTAGCCATGACGACGAAACCCGCATCCAAGACGCAGCTTCACAGCTCCAGGTCGGTGCTTCTATGTAACACCTGTATGCCCGCACCTGGCCAGTCCCCAGTACTGAGGTGGGTAAGGGTATAACATGCACCCACAGCAGTGAGGGCGTGCCCGGAGTGTGGTAAGTTGCGTTGCCGGGCCTGGTGAGAAAAGGGTTAACAATATACTTGCTGAGTCCGGGGTGCCAGAAGTTTACGGGTAAATGTCCAAGAGCCAAGGGTCAGGGGCAGGAGAAAGCAGCGTAGTGAGATCCAAAGCAGTGTCCAGGAGTAGAGAGGTACACGTAGTCAAGCCGAGCCGAGATCAATCCAGGGAAATCCAAACAGAGACAGGGTCAGGAACAAGGAGCTGAAACAGAGAGCTAAGCACAAGTCACTGCACACAGGAGCCACAGAGAAGCTATGCTGAGCGATGACGGAGAGGGCAGACTGGGTTATTAAAGGGCGGAGAACCAATGGTAGCAAGGGGTGGAGCGGAGGCTTGGCTGAGTGGCTGCAGTGATAGGTCCAGGTAAGCAGGAAGGGAGACAGGGGAGTGATACCTGGTTATAGCCTGCAGCCGATGAGGGGAGGAGCCAGCAGCACGGGAGGACAGGTAAGAGGATCGGGTGCGCGCGCCTTCTGTAAGGCTGCCATGCGCGCCCCCCCGATCGCGTGCACGCAGATGCGGCATGCGCCGCGGAGGAACGGCCTGGCGTGGAGGAGGTAAGGTGTTGAGAGAGCGGGGCAACGGGGCATGGAGCCGCCGTGGGGCTGGAGGTGACGGGGACCCGCTGAGAGGCGTGTGTCCCCCAATCCGTTACATTCTACATCCCCACCTCGGCCCTGCGGTCCTGTCCAATTTGTGGCGAGCACTCCGTTACCCCTCAAGGTCATTAATAAACAAGTTGTAAAGCGCGATTATCGCTCAAAACAAAGTGAACTACCTTTACGTTTCAGTTTATCATTCTTAGAAACTAACTTTGAGAAATGTGTTAATATGCTTTGTAAATTAAAGTTGGATTGAGTTACCTTCCCTGTTTCTTCATTTCCGCTCTTTCTTGGTCGTTGAGTGGTACATGGTTTCAAGAAGAAAATTCCATAAAGAAGAGGAAAAATGAAAGACTTCCGGTGACGTCGAGGAGCATGGTCGAGTAGTTGAGGAGCTCCCGACACCCTCACGAACAACCCGCCAGAACGAGCGATTTACACCACATAAAACCGCGAGATAAACGCACAAACAGCCCGACCAAAAGGAAACCAGGGCCCGGGGGTCACTAAGTATTTTGCTCCCGCGCATCGCCCCATAGAACAGAGCGGCGACTCCCAAGATGGCACCGAAAAAGCAGCCCACGCGGCCCAAATGGATGTAGCCACCGACACAGACACCCCAGAGCTGCAAGAAATCGGACTCAATAAACATTATTTTGAGTCCCTGTTCCACAGGATGCGAAAAGAATTTCAGACAGACCTGAACATAGCCCTTGATGGCTTGAGAACAGAAATACACGGACTTACAAAGCGCACTCATGTACTGGAGCGCAAAGTCACTGATGTAATAGGATCACAAACTGCAACGGAAGATGAGGTGATCAGATTAGGCCAAGAAGTTTCTGAATTAAGAGACGCCCTGGAAGACCAGGAAAACAGAGACCGAAGGCAAAATCTAAGGATAAGGAACATACCTGAAACGGTCTCTGCTGAGGTACTCCACACCTACCTCCGCAAACTATTCCTGCTCCTGGTTCCAGACCTATCGGAACACGACCTCCAAATGGACAGGGCACACGACGCAGAGATGTGATCGTTAAGCTCCACACATATTCAGCTAAAGAGAAGATCATGGCCGCAAGCAGGAGAGCAGGAGATCTTCAAATTGAGAATACCTCACTCCAAATCTTTAGCGACTTATCAAGGTCCACCATAGAAAAGAGGAAAGGGATGAAACCCCTCAGAAACATTCTAAAAGAACGTGGCATCACTTACCGCTGGGGTTTCCACCTTTAAATTGATTGTCCTGAAGAATGGACACCATTTTACCATCTCCAGGCCTGGGGACTCGCCGTTGTTCCTGAAAGCGCTGGGGCTGAGCCAGCAGCAAGACCGCAGAGCGCCTTCCAAGTCAGCTGCAAACAATGAGGAGGCGGAGGTTCCACGGGTCTCTGAACGGCTGACCAATCAGAGGATCCCCGGGGCTACAGACTGAGGATTAAAACCGCAAACTAAAGTGGCAGCAATCCCCTAGCGCCCACCGAGGGATCATCCCCCGGCTGACTGACCCCGCAAGATGCCAATCCTCCACAACAACTAGTCGCGATGCCTCGCCCTCTCACCCCCACGCCCATGAAGGAGGACCAGAGGAACGAAGGCTGCGGTACCGTCATCTAGCCCCTCCAGTGTTCCGGTGTAGGAGACTCCCCCAAAGCCTCCGATCCAGACCCTGAAAACTGCTCTGCAAACCTCCCTCCCCCGAAGCATCGCCCCAGTAACCAACTTCCTCGTCCATCAACCTCAGCCCTGACCCCCCAACCCTCCTCCACCTCCAACCCATCCTAACCTTCCCCTCCACCCCCACCTCATCCCCTCTCCCCCCCCCTCCCCAACCAGGTACCCCCATCCCCTTACACCACCTCCCCACCCACCCCCCCACCTCGTGATTCTACCCTCACCTACCTGTGCGGTATACATACCCTCTACCTCCCTCCGGAACGTCTCGAAGCAACCTGGGCGATCTCGTCCCGGACCGCCCTCAACGCCTGAGAGGCCCCCCTTGCATCACTAAACCAACTGTTTATCTACTCCGATTGAGCAGGACTCGTGATATCCCGGGCTACCGAAGCAGCAGAGGTTTGGCCCACAAGCACCACTGGCGCCGGAGACAGAGACGACCAGAGCACCTGGAGCCCATCTCCCCGGACTATCCCCCCTTACTAACAGGAGAAGCACAACTCCAGTAACCCCTCAACCCCCCCCGGACATTGAGTTGCTGTAACAGATCCATCCTCCCATGGCCCGAGAAGCTCAGGTTCTATATGCATACCCCACCCCCCTCTCCCCCGGTTCCATGAAAATATGTACCCCAAGTAATCTTAAGATGTAGGGGATAAACAATACCCATCCAGGGAAATGCAATGTAAATACTGTATATCTATGCTATATCCACAACCCCTCTCCCCCCTCACCCATCCATCCCCTCCCCCTCAGCCTTCCCCCCCCTTCCCCTCCCCCCATCCCCTTCCCAGACCCACCCTTACCCCCCACCCTCTAGCCCATCCCTACCTATTAGATATAGAAGGTCTAAACATCTCTCACTCAAGAGAAAGCGGTGGCAATGCCACATCCTTGGAGTGTCAGGCCCCTACCCAGCGGAATTAGAGATGACAGGCTCTGCCCATATGCGATATTGCTGCGCCAGAACAGCAAAGTATGACCGCACATACAAACCCACCTGGGTATACCTACTTCCCCCCCCAGCTCCTTCCCCCCTTACCCCCCAGCTCCTTCCCTCCCCCCTGGCCCCTCATCCCCTCCCTCATTAGAGGATATAAGTAATGGCCAAGTGGATTATGTAAAAGCTTGGTTGAAATGTCAGTTTGATGTTGCTATCTAGTCAGTTATCAGAAATAGAGGTGATAAGGAGCTACCAGAAACTGTAAAAG
Source organism: Ascaphus truei (assembly GCF_040206685.1). Lineage (NCBI taxonomy): Eukaryota > Metazoa > Chordata > Amphibia > Anura > Ascaphidae > Ascaphus > Ascaphus truei. The sequence continues at coordinate 36,120,224 of NC_134483.1, forward strand.
CAGGTCAATATTGTGTTCTAATGATGAAGCTAGATAAGACAAATCAGCTCTGTATCCAATCTTGACACATATGACCCCACCTATCCCCCACCCTGCCCCCCCACCACCCTTCCCCTCCCCCCCTCCCCTCCTCTTGTCCCCTTCCCCACCTCTCCTATCCACCCCCCCCCCCTTGCTACTAGAGGGCAGAAGTACCTTCCACGCTGATAATGTAAAGATACTGTGAAGACAGCAATGTACTAACGCTAGGCTTGCAGTTACAGTAAAGGGGGATGATAAGTATCTAAAAGCCATAATACTGCAATGTTGACACTGTAAACTTCTGTTGCACTCATGCATGTTTAATCAGTATTGTAACCATCTAACGAATACATAGCCTTAACTAACCCCTCCTCCCCCCTACCCCTCTCCCTCCCCCACCAAATAGAGGCTATTAAGTGTTGTAATCAAGTATGTAGGTCTTCCGTAAGTGTTTTTTTTTGTAAGTTTTCTCTCAGAGGGTGTGGGACCCTCTCTCCGGTCTCCAACCATGTTCTGTGTCCTGGAAGGATCTCTAGGGGTACTCAACCCCTCCACCTCTCTCACCCCTGTGAGAGAGGCTATTTCTCTAGGGCCACCTAATGGCCCAACGATCCCTACCTTTCCTAATGTGTTCTCCCCCCATCCCTCTCCTGGGGCGCCCCCCCCACCTCCTCCGCTTATCCCGATGAATCCCCTCTTTGCTCACAAAGCTTGTAGATACATGGGATCCCCCCGGCATCCCCTCCACGACCCCTGAAAGCCAGGTCCTTATTGTGGGAATCTCAAGGGCTTCGAAGCCCCTGGCTCCGAAAAACACACACACACTATAAACTGTCAGACATAAAATTAATCACACTCATGTAAAAGGACTTAATTCAATTAAAAAAAGGAAACTAGTGCTTCAGGAATTGAAAAAAACAAAGGGGGACATAATATTTCTCCAAGAAACTCACTTTAACTCGCCCGTGCCCCCGAATACATTTAAAAGTCTATTCCCTCAAGCATTCTATGCATCTTCCCCAAGTAAAAAAAAGGGGTAGCTATCCTAATAAGGAATAATGTCCCCTTTGCCCCCACCAAAACAGAAGCGGACCCTGACGGAAGATTCCTGGTGCTCCAGGGCACTCTAGCAGGTTCACCCGTAACACTGGTAAATGTATACGCTCCCAATGACAATCAGACCCAGTTTATTAAAAAACTACTGGATTCCCTGGAACAGCAGGCACTCTCTTCCTTAATCATAGAAGGAGACTTCAACATGGTCGCCTCACACACACAAGATAAATCCGCAGCCCCTACAGATCCACCCACCACAACCCCAAGTACATCTTACACTATTCAATCACAAAAAAAAAGCTAAAAAATTTAGGGAAATAATGGAAGAATTCTCCCTAGTTGACGTTTGGAGAGCTCAGCACCAGGGTCAAAGAGATTATACCTTCTTCTCTACCCCTCATCAGTCCTATTCGAGGATCAACTATTTTCTAGGTACCAGTAACATCCTCCAGGCCTCCTCCCACTCGAACATAGGTCCAATCGCCTGGTCTGACCACGCCCCTGTAGAACTCACGCTCTCTCTACCCTTTGTCAAGAATAACCCTTACAAATGGAAGTTGAATGACTCCCTACTTAACTGCCCAGAGACGGAGATAAATATAAGACAGAAACTTTCATCCTTTTTTCAAATTAACGAAGGCTCCGTCTCGGCTCCAGCTATGCTATGGGAGGCCCATAAGGCCTCGATTAGAGGAGATCTAATCTCGATATCAGCCTACAAGAAAAAACAGAAACTTAAACTCCAAAAAGAACTAACAGACAAGATCACGCAGCTAGAGCAGCAACACAAAACAACAGCATCCAAAAAAACACTAAAACAGCTAAACCAAACAAGAACAGCCCGTAAACAAACGCAAATATAGGAAGTGGAGAGAGCCCTGAGATGGACAAAGCAAAAAATTTCAACAGGGGAAACAAAGCTGACAAGCTCTTAGCCACATAACTTAGAGGCATTCGGGTCAAATCTCAGATCTCCAAAATCCGCACAAAAACAGGGAGAATCTCATATGTAGAAAAAGAAATAGCACAAGAATTTGCCGATTACTACTCGGACCTGTATAACCTCCACCCACCAGACCAAAGCCTAATACCTATAGAGAAGATCTCAAAATACCTTGAGCATTGTAAACTCCCCTCCCTATCAAATGCAGAAATAGAAAAGCTAAATAAAAACATCACCCAAGAAGAACTAACCAAAGCCATAAGCTCCCTCAAGCAAGCCAAAACACCTGGCCCGGACGGATTCTCCAACACCTACTATAAAACATTTATGCTGACTCTGTCCCCTTACCTACTCGATATGTTCAACTCCTTCCTACAAGGAGAACCAATCCCCGTCACCATTACCACAGCAAATTTAGCTATAATCCACAAAGAGGGTAGAGACCCACTCCTTTGTGGTAACTACAGACCAATATCCCTACTAAACTCCGATCTCAAAATCTACAGCCAGATCCTGGCAAACAGGCTCAACCCGATTCTCCCCCGACTCATTCACGCAGATCAAGTAGGTTTTGTGTCAGGAAGACAGGCCTCTGACAACACCCGCAAAATTGTGGATATTATTGACCACGTGCATCTCTCAGGTACCAAAGCGATGATTCTGAGCCTCAACGCGGAAAAAGCGTTCGACAGGATCAAATGGTCCTTCCTAGATCAAACAATGCTGAAGTTTGGTTTTTGTGGTCCTTATCTAGAGGGGGTCAGAGCCCTCTACCAAAACCCTACAGCATATGTGAAAATCTCAGGCGGTCTCTCAGAACCAATTGCAATCAGAAATGGGACCAGACAGGGCTGCCCACTTTCCCCGTTACTATTTGCCCTAACAATTGAACCCCTTGAATTTCTGCAACTGTATTGTTACCTCTGGCCAAATGGGGGATTTATTTCAGCTGCCCATTGGTTAGGGATGTTGTATATCAGTTAACCTTTAGGAGGAGGGGTTATTGATTGTTTTAGTGGGTATATAAAGACCCTTTTAGCAGGTCACTGCTACTCCTGATAAAGACGTCATTTAGAACATCGAAACGCGTAGAGCGTGACCCTACGATTGAGAGGGAAACTGCTGAGGGATTCCGTGACGTCATCTCCAACCGGCCGGAACACCGGAAGTGACGTATCGGTTCCTGATAGAGACACAGTCTGGCGGCGTGCAGCGGCAGCAGCGGCGTGATGTGACCGTGAGATCACCTACATCCTTATGCTGTTATCCCATTGGGATCCTGTAAGCCTTCATTTTTATTGTTTGTGGATAAATCGTTTGTTTTTATTCCTGACTCTGTGTGTGTCTTTCTCTGCTTGAGATTGCACCTCCTCCTACTGGCTTCGGTCTGTGACCATTTACCTTGCTGGTTGTCTGCTTGTTTAAGCTCTATTCCAGCTCTCTGGGCATATACTTGGAAGCCACATCATTGTGTTCTTACAATATTGCACTATGTACTGTAGATTTTGTTTTATTTTTAAGGTACCATCGCTCCCCTGGTTCTTCTGTGCTCATGATTTCTTGGACCTTGAAACAGTCCTTCTAAGGGTTTGAGTGTTTTTTTGTACCTTTATATTGCACATGATTATTTACATTTAATTAATCACTTTGCACTTGTATATTATACACTTATTATATACTTGATTATTTATTAAGTATTATTTGTATGCACTGTTTAAAGTATTAGAACGCCATCTAGCGTTGTTTGTTATATTTGTTTTGTTTCTTTTAGATAGGCTGCACTACTTTTTCACTTTGTCACTATGGAAGATATTGAGATAGATATCAATTCCTCCACTATTTTTTCAAGAAGACACACAAGATTAGTGGACTTCAAAAGCATTCTTAAATTAGATCTAGATAATGCGCCCATTGTTGGGGAGGTAAATATCTTAGAGACTGAATTTGAAAAATTAGAGAAGTTGCTCATTAAAGATATAAAGAAATTCTGGGACTATACATTTTTGGAACAATATGTTTTAAGTGGGAGAGTCCCAAGAGGTTTAAGACTAAAAAAATATCCATCTTTAGATCTTGAGGATGAGATTTTTCTAGACAAGTGGTATAACCTTTTAGAAAAATGCTCACATGATTTAATGAGTTTGGTCATAGAACAGCAAAAAAACCATGTGTCACAAATTGACATAGAGGTAAAAGAAATTGAAGAGAGGATTGGCAAATTAGATCAAACTGCACTCTTTAAAGAGAAAGATACTAATTTACAAAATAAATTAGATAAAATTTGGAAAGAGACGATTACAAAAAAAGTAAAGAAATTCCTTAGAGATGAGGAGGACTATAAGGATGGTCCCCCTAGAAAGACTGAACCTATTGCTAAAAAAAGAAAAGGATAACGATAAGAAAAAAAACCCTAAAAAACCCCCAATAAAAGCTTTACCCAAAATAGATAAGGCAAAGGAAGGGAAGAAACCTAGGAAATACACACCAAAGAAATCTAGGAAAAGCCCTGAGAGGGATAATTGGAGAACAAAAAAGCCAAGACAGGTAAAGAAACAGGCCAAGGTGCAGGTAAGCATAGAGTCAACTCCAAAAAGAAATATGAGTACAAATTGTGACTCAGAAGGGGAAATAAATATCAGCAATAGGAGGGATCAGAGAGAAGCCCAAAGGGATAAAATGTTCCAAAAGGGTGGTCTCAAATTAGGAAATAATAAGGATTTTTTAGGGGAGGGAGGGTCCACTTATTTTCAGGGAGCGAATCGTTATGCTCCAATAATGGAAAGGGACCCCTCCTTGGAAAGGAAAAAAAGAAGAAGAAACGACGAAAACGGGGACGAGGAAAAAAAGAAATACCTCAAAAAAAGCAAGAGATAAGTAATAATATTTTTCACTTAAGTTCAAAGGTACTATCACAATCTGAACAGTCAGTTATCTCGAGAGGCCTGAAGTTTGCCCCCACTGTGGGTCCAAGCAGCTTCGGCCTCTTCATAGATGCTCAGAGATTTTTAAGAAAACTGACGATTAAAAGATTCTTCAGACAAAAAGAGGTAGAACTGAGAACTACTGAAAATTTAAAAATAGATTCCCCGAAAATTATCACTGATCAACCTTCCGTAGAAAAACCTATACTGGTACATTCTGGGTTAAAATTGCCATCCACATTTTACCCAAAACATATGAAAGGGAAGAATCTGGATGTTTTTGCCCAGTTAGTACAAAGGGATTTTGAGAAACTAGCCCTGTCAGAAGAAAAATTTGACAGTAATCTAAATAAGAGTGAGCGGGAAGCACTCACAACCCTTCAAGAAGATACCAGTGTGGTTATAAAGCAGGCTGATAAAGGGGGGGGGAGTTGCTATCATCAATAGAGGTGACTACATCATTGAATCCAATAGGATTGTAGGCGATAAAAATACCTATACACATTTAAAAAAAGATCCAACATTGGATTTTTTAAATGAAATAAAAGTACTGCTAGATAAAGGAAAAGCTGAGGAGGTAATAAATGAGAGTGAATACAACTTTCTCTATAAAGAACATCCTATTAGACCTATTTTTTATTACCTAACCAAACTCCATAAGAGCCTCACAAACCCCCCTGGGAGACTTATAATAGCAGGCATTGACTCACTGACTTCTAATCTATCTGCATATATAGATACTTACCTGCAAAAATATGTCAAGAAACTCCCATCATATCTTAAAGATACGACGGACATCTTGCGTATCTTGGATGGTCAAGTATGGGAAGAAGGGTGGTTTTTAGCAACATGCGACGTATCTTCTCTATCTACATGCATCAGTCATAGAGATGGACATGAAGCTATAGATAGGGCATTGTCGAGAGATCCTGACATGCCCCATGAACAGGCCAACTTCATCCTGGATGGGATCAAGTTTATTCTTGAGCATAATTACTTTGTGTTTGAGGGAACATACTATCTCCAGAAGTGTGGTACCGCCATGGGCACAAAATTTGCACCCAGCTATGCAAATCTTCTCATGGGTTCATGGGAAGAGGACTACATTTGGTCTATTGCAGAGCTGGGTGTGGATTTGTGCCTGTGGCGGAGATACATAGATGATATATTTTTTATTTGGAGAGGAGATGAAGAAAGTCTGGTGAGATTCATCTATTATTTAAATGATAATTTACTTAATCTTAAGTTTTCCTGTGAGTACAGTCAAGAAAGGGTCAATTTCCTGGATATTACTGTCCTCATTGAGAATGGATCAATAAGCACTCAGACTTTCTTCAAAGAGGTGGATATTAATAATTATATCACCTCTTAGCTGTCATCACCCCAAATGGTTACAAAGTGTGCCATACGGACAACTTAGGCGAATTAGGAGAAACTGTTCTGATATTAATACCTTTCAGAAACAGTCCCTTTTTTTTGCAGAATAGATTTAAAGAAAAAACCTATGAGGATAAGACTATAAAAGATGCGGTAGAAAGAGTAGGGGGCTTAGAAAGAAAGAACCTTTTGAGTGACAAAATTAAAACAAAGTCTAATAAAAAATTTTGATTTCTCTTTCCTCACAAATTATAATAGACAGTCAGAAAAGATAACCAAAATAATCCGTAAACATTGGCACATTGTCAAAAATGATCCAATATTGGGAGATGTAGTTCCCGAACAACCAATGGTAATCTTTAGAAAGGCAAATACACTAAAAAATAAGATAGCACCTACTGCTTTACCGAAAATCATTAATAAAGGAAATAGATGGTTACCACAAATTAAAGGATTTTTTTGGTTGTACAACATGTACGGCGTGCAGGCACAGAGCCGATGACAAATTTGGATTTATGTCAAATATTTCAAAACAAAAATTTCAAATTAAACAACATACTACATGTAAAACGGACTACGTGGTTTACCTTATACAGTGCCCATGTGGGCTACAGTATGTAGGCCAAACCACTCGGCCCGTAAGGACACGTATTCTTGAGCATATTGGTAACATTAGAAGAGGGGTTACCACCCATTTATTATCGCACCACTTTATTCTCAAACATCAGGGTGACACATCAGGCCTGAGGTTTACAGTCCTTGAACATGTGCTGCCCCATTGGAGGGGTGGAGACAGAACTGTTGCACTTAAGAAAAGAGAGAGCTTTTGGATTTTTTCATTAAAAACTTTAGTTCCCCAATGCCTAAATGTGGATTTTGAATTGGGTGCCTTTCTCTAAATGTTTACCAATTTATATTTGCTTAAATCCATCTTTGCAATCTGCTTTGTGCTTGATTAACATTTGAGTGTCTGAGGTATTTCTTAGGTTTTGATAGCTAAATATGAGTAATGTGAATTATATTCTTATGTTGTTTCTTCACTAATTTTCTTTTTTATTTCATATTTTTCGCGATTCATCAATCGTCGTCTCTTGTGATATATTAAGAGTCACTAAGATTAGGGATCGATATGTGTTTTTTTATAAATCATTTTAAAATTATATTGATTTTGTGTATTGATATTTTTAATTTTAGTTTTATTAAAACTATGATTCTTTCCTTATAAATGTAAAGGAGAATCTTTTTAGTGTGTGGTTATTTTTTAGAGAATTATATAAAATTTCTGCAACTGTATTGTTACCTCTGGCCAAATGGGGGATTTATTTCAGCTGCCCATTGGTTAGGGATGTTGTATATCAGTTAACCTTTAGGAGGAGGGGTTATTGATTGTTTTAGTGGGTATATAAAGACCCTTTTAGCAGGTCACTGTACTCCTGATGAAGATGTCATTTAGAACGTCGAAACGCGTAGAGCGTGACCCTACGATTGAGAGGGAGACTGCTGGGGGATTCCGTGACGTCATCTTCAACCAGCCGGAACACCGGAAGTGACGTATCGGTTCCTGATAGAGACACAGTCTGGCGGCGTGCAGCGGCAGCAGCGGCGTGATGTGATCATGAGATCACCTACATCCTTATGCTGTTATCCCATTGGGATCCTGTAAGCCTTCATTTTTATTGTGTGTGGATAAATCATTTGTTTTTATTCCTGACTCTGTGTGTGTCTTTCTCTGCTTGAGATTGCACCTCCTCCTACTGGCTTCGGTCTGTGACCATTTACCTTGCTGGTTGTCTGTTTGTTTAAGCTTTATTCCAGCTCTCTGGGTATATACTTGGAAGCCACATCATTGTGTTCTTAAAATATTGCAGCATGTAGATTTTGTTTTATTTTTAAGGTACCATCGCTCCCCTGGTTCTTCTGTGCTCAGAAAAAGAAATAGCACAGGAATTATCCTCCAGGCCTCCTCCCACTCGAACATAGGTCCAATCACCTGGTCTGACCACGCCCCTGTAGAACTCGCTCTCTCTACCCTTTGTCAAGAATAACCCTTACAAATGGAAGTTGAATGACTCCCTAATTAACTGCCCAGAGACGGAGATAAATATAAGACAGAAACTTTCATCCTTTTTACAAATTAACGCAGGCTCCGTCTCAGCTCCAGCTATGCTATGGGAGGCCCATAAGGCCTCGATTAGAGGAGATCTAATCTCGATATCAGCCTAAAAGAAAAAACAGAAACTTAAACTACAAAAAGAACTAACAGACAAGATCATGCAGCTAGAGCAGCAACACAAAACAACAGCATCCAAAAAAACACTAAAACAGCTAAACCAAACAAGAACAGCCCTTAAACAAATGCAAATAGAGGAAATGGAGAGAGCCCTGAGATGGACAAAGCAAAAAATTTCGACAGGGGAAACAAAGCTGACAAGCTCTTAGCCACAAAACTTAGAGGCATTCGGGTCAAATCTCAGATCTCCAAAATCCGCACAAAAACAGGGCGAATCTCATATGTAGAAAAAGAAATAGCACAGGAATTTGCCGATTACTACTCGGACCTGTATAACCTCCACCCACCAGACCAAAGCCTAATACCTATAGAGAAGATCTCAAAATACCTTGAGCATTGTAACCTCCCCTCCCTTTCAAATGCAGAAATAGAAAAGCTAAATAAAAACATCACCCAAGAAGAACCAACCAAAGCCATAAGCTCCCTCAAGCCAGCCAAAACACCTGGCCCGGACAGATTCTCCAACACCTACTATAAAACATTTATGCTGACTCTGTCCCCTTACCTACTCGATATGTTCAACTCCTTCCTACAAGGAGAACCAATCCCCGTCACCATTACCACAGCAAATTTAGCTATAATCCACAAAGAGGGTAGAGACCCACTCCTTTGTGGTAACTACAGACCAATATCCCTACTAAACTCCGATCTCAAAATCTACAGCCAGATCCTGGCAAACAGGCTCAACCCGATTCTCCCACCTTGATAAAGTACTATTGTACGAAACGCGTAGGTGCGTTCTATCTGTTCTATTTTTGTTCCCTGTATGTGCTTGCTGGCTTAATACACTTTTTGATAATACTACTGCGGAGTGGCCTGGTTTTGTTTTCCCTGCTTCACATTGCAGGGCGTCTGCAGCTGTGCTCTATCTACACCAACTACCCTCCTCAACCCGATTCTCCCCCGACTCATTCACGCAGATCAAGTAGGTTTTGTGTCAGGAAGACAGGCCTCTGACAACACCCGCAAAATTGTGGATATTATTGACCACGTGCATCTCTCAGGTACCAAAGCGATGATTTTGAGCCTCGACGCGGAAAAAGCATTCGACAGGATCAAATGGTCCTTCCTAGATCAAACAATGCTGAAGTTTGGTTTTTGTGGTCCTTATCTAGAGGGGTCAGAGCCCTCTACCAAAACCCTACAGCATATGTGAAAATCTCAGGCGGTCTCTCAGAACCAATTGCAATCACAAATGGGACCAGACAGGGCTGCCCACTTTCCCCGTTACTATTTGCCCTAACAATTGAACCCCTTGCATCCAAAATAAGGGAAGAAAAAAGCATCAAGGGGATTAAGGTCTCCGAAAAAGAATACAAAATTTCTCTTTTCGCGGATGACGTGATACTGACCCTCGCTGACCCCCATATCTCCCTCCCTAACCTACAAAAGATACTTCACCAGTTTGGTACGGTGTCTGACTATAAAATAAACATAGACAAGTCAGAAGCACTCAATATATCCCTTCCAAACACAACTTGGAAACTCTTGCAATCCAATTATAAATATAAGTGGAGTACCACCTATATCAAATACCTCGGAGTAAGAATCTCGAACTCCCATGGATCCCTTTATCAATACAATTATCCGCCACTATTTGACCAGATGAAAAAAGACTTAGAGTCTTGGAAAAACTCCAAATATCATGGACCGAGGAGGTTTGAGCTAGGAGCAATGAGATGCACGTGGGACACATGGCTCAAAAATAAAGGGAAATATGGCCTACTAACTACCCCGTCTCAAATCACCTCTATCTTTGGAAACCCGAACTTCCCGCCCGGGTGTTCTAAAAAGCAATTTGACCAATTTCAGGGTCTTGGAATAAGACTGGTTGGCGATCTGCTGAAGAATGGAGAGATCCTATCCTTCCAGGAATTACGAGACAAATACCAATCACAAAATCTCCATTTGTTCAAATTCCCACAAATCAGACATTTTCTACTCTCTCTCTCACAGAACTCCAAATTCCCCCCACCCACCAGATTCGAACCCCTATGCAGTAAAGGCAGGTATCAAAGAGGACTAATATCTGAGATTTATAAGGGGATAGAGTCAGCATCAGAACCCCCGACCCACCACTATATGCAAAAATGGTCCTAGGACCTCAATATACAAATTGAGAAAGACGAGTGGGAGGATATCTGGGAGATGGCGGCAAAAACCTCAATCTGCACAGTAACAAAAGAGAATATCTACAAAATTCTATTCCAGTGGTACCTGACCCTGGCTAGACTGAGCCATATCTTCCCGGCACACCTGACTTGTGCTGGAGGGGATGTGGTCAAAAGGGAGACATGGCCCATATTTGGTGGTCATGTCCAGAGATACAGAGGTTCTGGGCAAAGATCCAGACGTTACTATACGAGACAACGGGGATCCCCTTTCCCCTGGACCCGCTGACCCTGGTGCTGAACAAAACATTTGATGACCTGCCTCCGCCGATGAGCAGATTGGTCTCTGCAATTCTGACGGCGGCTAGATGCTCAATAGCGGCAGCCTGGAAGCAGATTAAAGCCCCTGCGAGAAACACGGTCATTAGGCGGATAGACGAAGTAATGTCAATGGAAAAGCTAACTGCCATGCTACACAAAAAAATGCCGCAGTTCTGGAATACTTGGGATCCCTGGATAGGACCCCAGGGCCTGGGCCTACATTAAAACAGAAGGGACGAGATTATAGCGTGAACGGAGGAGGTGGTGATGGAGATCCACGGGGATCCCCCCCCTCTCCCAAGCCCCTCCTGCCCACTCCAGTCCCCCTCTCCCTGCCCCTCACCACTGTTTGTCTACCCCTCCTCTGTTGAGCTACCAAGAAAGGTGCAAACATTCAAATAGAGTCCCGCATGGTAATGGTGCTCAGATTTGGTGTGAGCTCCAATGTCATAAAGTAAGGAAATATATGATGTCCAGAATATCCTTAATAGATTGTTACAGTTCATCTACTTAAATACATATCAAGGGAATAACGCCTAATGGAGTCCCAGCATAGGTATCCCAAGTGTATAGCATAATATCACATCCTCTGTAGATAATACATTAAAACCATCCAAAACGCAGGCAACTTACTTGATACCAGATGCCCCTGATGCGTCCTCTCAGGCCTGATACGCCACTGTGTGCATCCGTGAAAGTATGGGTCCAAATGATCATAAACAAGGCAGAGTACTACCGCGATATATATAGAACTAAATAGATTGAGAGATGGCTCTAGTAAAAAAGATTTATTAACTCACATGGATACCCAGGGTAAAAAAGGTACCTACGCCCCTTTGTAGAGATTTCCCACCAGGTGATGCGGAAATGTCTGGGACCTTCAGCTGCAGTGAACGTGATAGTGAGACGACCACGAGGATCGGAGTCTGGCTGAATCCATCTAGAGAGGAGATCTTTTGCCGGAGAACAAGGAGACTCTCGGGAGCCTGAATACCAGACCGGGTCGGGTATACTCTAATGCGCGGTTTTTTATCTACGAATTTGTGAGTGCACTGTGTGTTACTAACAATTCTTTTTTAAATAAACAGTATTATACTAGGTTTGCCCGTAGCTATCTCCCGTTACATATTTGAGTGACTACGATCCATCAAAAGAAAGAAAGTCAGAAAGGAGCCTAGCAGTTTAGCCATAGATTTGTATTTCCAGTTACTTGCCCTAAAGACCCATCCTCCTGGGAGTTTATCCATCAGAGTGGGGATTATCCCTGTGAATACATATTACACTATGCTGTGTTTTTTTGTCTCCTTTGCGCTATAGGTCCTTCTTCTTCTTGGACTTTTGTCTCTCTGGGTGAGAGAGTGGACTTCAGCTGCAGGGGCACTTAGGTTGTATTATTGTCGACACTAATATGTTTTAGATTTGTTGCGCATTTCCTTGTAGTACAGTATACCAAGATGGAAGTGTTTGATGATCTTGTCCTGTCATTGGTGCAAACCATCAATTGGATGGAAAAATAAATTATGGCTAAAAAACAGGTAAAATTTGAAAAAGATAAACACGACTATGACAGGAACCAGGTCTCTACCTGGCAAACGCTATGCAAAATAGAAGGACCAACAACCAGTCACAAGTCAGCTATTCTACACCTGTGAACAGGTCTGGTCGAGGACACAATATACATAAATCGATTTGAAGAAAAGAGTTTTTGGTGACCCTATGAGTGGCGAATCTGTCCTTTCAGACACTGTCATACTGAGTCACTCTGTTTCTTTTTATGATTTACAAGAAGGAACCAACAATCATCGGAGCCAAAACAAAGGAACAGGCCACATACATTCTGGAGTAGGAACCAGAGAGACCTGGAGGACAGGACATGGGAAGGCCCTCAACAACAACAACCTTATCAACATTATACAAAAAAAAACGGCCGAGGACCAGAAGGAGCAGAAAAGATGCCCATCAGAGGTTTCCATACAAACGAAAGAAAAACTCTGACAGGAGATCTAGGGATTATTAACCTTTCTAATGTTGATCTCTTCATAGATGAACGGCTCCTCCTAAATAAAGTAACAAAGTTCGCTCCAGACATGAACTTTTCACTCTTTGATACCATTATAGATCTGCATAATGTATGCAGAAGCTTACTTTAAAAAAAGTTCTTTAACGATAAATAAATTCGATATTTATTTTTTTTGGTGCGTAAAATAGCATGCCTTTTGCCCATAACGTGGTATCTCTCTTACTCTGTGCTTCTCTGCTAAGGATCTTTGTAGTCCAGTGAAGTCACAACATTCATTACATTGTAATTTCAGGTTCTGAGATATTATTTATTTATTTTTTATAGCAAAAACACACCCAATTTACAAATCAGTGTGTTGGGAAAACTAGAGGTGAAAACAGGCCCTCTAGTCAGTGCATGGTAGGGTGAATTAATCTTAAAACAAAATAAGCAAGCACCACAATCTATATCTTTAGTCCTGCTCAATATTAACATTGAGCTAAGCACATCATATAAAATAGTGACCAATTACAAGCTGCCCTTTTCTTTCCCAGAATCCCCTGCTTGTTTCATTCTCACTGTTTATTTGCTATCCTGATCAGTAGACGGCAGCGGCACACTCAGACTAATTGTATCTAAAATGTTCTAAGTAGCAGATATTTTCAGATGGACTCTAAGGGGCCTTTTCTATACATTCAGTGCATTGCCGAGCGGGTTTACATTTTCTTACCGCACTATAAGAAATTTGTATAAAAACGGTACTCACTAAGAAAAATCACAATTTCTCTATAGTTGGGTCAAAAAATGCAACATTGCACTATAGTAGAGTCCTGATTATCCGACCTTCCGTTTTATCTGACATCCCCTTCCCACCTTTGGGAGCAGAACAGGAGGTAGACAGCTGGCAGCGGGAGAAGAGGAAGAAGGAACAGAGGCACAATGGGTTTTAGCAAATGAAAACTCATTTATTGAGCCAACACAACGTTTCGACCGTGAAGGTCTTTTTCAAGTGACAATGGCATAAACAAAATCTATCCTATCAACATATATATAGTGCCCCAAATCCCCATAATGCAACCTGTCTAATCAGTGTTGATAAAGTCCATGTGCTTGATCAGTCCCGTGAACCAATGTCCAGTGTGTATACTTAAGTGGGTAATCCCCAACAGATGTAAATCCTCCTGTAGAAATCTTGTTTGTTCATATCCTCCCTCTTCCTGGTTTTTCGGTGTATTCGCCATCTTTGTGACATCATCATTCCGGATCCTCAGTGCCTAGAACGCAAAGTCCTCATGCGTTTCAAGTGCGCACATGCGCAGTGGCTAAACGCTCGATCTTTCTTCATCTCCTTCCTAGTTGCTGGCTGCACGATTCCATGTCTTCAATAGTTGGAACGCAATATCATCATGCGTTTCAAACGCGCACATGCGCAGTAGATATCAGCTCGATCTCCTTCACCTTGAGATCCTTCAAATTGTAGTCCTGCAAATGTGTTGTGGATGGGTTGATCGTCGTTTTTCTTCATTGGAGGTCCTTCCATGTGTCTTTTTCTTTTGTTAATCAGTAGAGGGAGGTATCTTCAATTTTGGAAGTCCACGATATTGTAAAAAAGAGAAGAAATGGGGTAATAGATCAGCACAACACTGTATGAACAAGCTGTTAATACATCATTTTACCATGAAAAGTGATAAATATTAAACGCTAAAAAAAAAAAAAAAAAAGTTGGTTTTGTCAATTCTTTGAACTACACAACTCCAGTGACATACTGGCCTGACAGTTTTAATATTTATTCAATACAGCAGGCAGTGGCAGCAACCTATGGAAAAGGTGATTTTACCTTTCCTCAATATAACATCCTAATGATAAAAAATCATTTAGTCCATTAGGGAATACCGTATCCAATGTGTGAATCCAAAATGATTCGCGTTGTAATAATAAAACATCTTTCTCCAATCCTGCCCTAGCTTTTTTAATATGTTCAATGCCCATTAGTTTAAGTGATGAAATGGGATGACTGAATTCAGAGCAATGCCTAATAAGAGCAGTGTCTTCCGCATGATTATTTATTTTACTCTTATGCTCAATGAATCTAGTTTTGAGCATCCGATTACTCTTACCAATATAACATAGTCCACAAGGACATTTGATCATGTAGACTATATTTGTAGTGGTACAGGTAATACGTTCCTTAATAGTGAACAATTTGCCACTTCTGGGGTGGTAAAACTTATCTCCAGTGTTTAAACTGTTACAAATGCTACATCCATAACACCTATAACAGCCCGCTTTTGGTGAACTAAGGAAGTGTGGAGTGATATAATGTTTCTCATTGTCAGCCTTAATCAGGATGTCCTTAAGATTTTCTCCACGTTTATAAGCAAAACGTGGGAAATCCCTACAGACATCTTTCAGTGTATCGTCAGTCTGTAGTACTTTCCAGTGCCTTTTAAGTGTTTGTTTAATAAAACCACTGGCTGTTGTAAATTTACTTACAAATGTAAGACGATCACTTTTAGAGTTAGTTTGTGGGATTTTATTAAAAGCTGTAACAACTTCAGACCTGTTGTGTCCCCTTTCAACAAATCTCTCCTCAATCTCCTTTAGAGTATCCTCCAATTTAGTGGGCCTATCTATTATGCGTGCAGCTCTGATTTTTTGGGAGAATGGTAACATTTGCTTCAGCCGTTGTACCCAGGACTGACTGCAGGCTGTCGTTCTAAACTTTGGAGCACCGGTAATTGTATAATTTTTCTTTTGAGGTGTGCAGCACTCCTCTCTATTAGCGGGAGAAGAGGACCATGTCAGCAGAGGGAAGAAGTTTAGACAGCGAGCAGCAGAAGGAGAAGACATGTAATCAGAGCAGTAGCAGAGCAGCACAGGAGAACATCAGGGGAGGAATGTGCTGTAACATCGGCAGACACTGGAAGTCAGACACCGTTCAACTTCCAGCGTTTAAAAAAAAATGGAAGCGGTCACATGGTACAAAAAACAATTGGATTGGGGGTGTACCATTTGACACTCAAATGTGATGTCACAGGCCTTACATAAGGCCTGTTCCATCTCAATTGAGCCCAAGAAGATGTTGGGGGCAACATCTCCAGACCCTTTTGGATTATAAAGAAGAGAAGACAGAAGAAAAGAAAGAAGGAAAAAAATTACCGGAGACGTCACTTCAATAAACAGAGGATCGTGGACTTCTTTGCAATAGGCTGTTGAGCATTGCGTCGAGGGTCAAGAGATGGTGCCGGAGTAGGACAGGGTGAAGACAGCAAAGGTAAGAAACACATTGATTGTATTTTATTGTGTATTTTTTTTAGGTTGCCCATTGACTGGCAATGTGTTTATCTATGCCCCTTTCTGGGTATAGACACTAACATTGAACAGAAATTTGGAATGGTATTGAATGAATGCTCTTTCAAATGAATGAATTGAATTATGAAATCTAAGGCCAAGGAAAAATCATCTTTGGAAAAGAATATAAAAACTCTGCAAAACTAAATTACATCACTATATCAAGATGGAGGGTCATAATGATCTTGACCAGTCATTGGCACAAACCATCAATCGGGTGGAAAAAGAAATTATGGCTAAAAAAACAGTAAAGTATATACATAAATCCATTTGAAAGAAAAGAGCTTTCGGTGACCCTATGAGTGCCGAATCCGACCTTTCAGACACTAACACACTGAGTCACTCTGTTTCTTTTAATTTCCAAGAAGGAACCAACAATCATCGGAGCCAAAATAGAAGACCAGGACCAGGTCCTCGTACTTTCTGAAGTAGGAACCAGAGAGACCTGGAGGACAGGACACGGGAAGGCCCTCAACCAGAAGATCTAGAGATTATTAACCTTTCTAATGTTGATCTCTGCATAGATGAAACATTCATCAACATTCAGTTCCACCAATACAAGTGAGACCCATAGAATTCATTCACAAACCACGCTTGTAATATATTTGCTTACCTGTGGATGTGGTAAAAAGTATGTGGGCTGGAACACAAGATGCCTCAAGAATAGAATTATGGAACATGCCTGATTGATCATTAGTGACACCACTTATGCAGTTTCTAAACATTTGACAAGTTGTGAGTAAGGAAAAATGAACAAATTTTCATTTCTAGGGATTGAACATGTCCCTCCATTATTACGAGGGGGCAATAGGATCAATAAACTGGACCAATGCATGGCGTATTGGATCTTTACTATAAAAACAAGGACCCCGCTAGGATTGAATATGGTCTGGGATTTGGATCACCTCTATGATCGATCTAATGTTCCACGGCCCAGATATTTTACCCATACCCATACATTTGTACAAATTTTTTTTCTTTAGGAGTAGGGACTTGTTTAAACACCACCATGGACCCTCACTTTTGTTATCCACATGTCCGTTATTGTTTACCAAATGCAAAAGTCTTGTGTGTCATTGATTTTTACAGTCATCAATTATTGACGTCATGTTTACATCTTACACTTAGATAACTTTGTATATTATTATACATGTAGCCCTACATTTTTATATAAACCTGACATAGACTAGATAGTCCTGCCATGTTTTGTAGTAGCGTGACCGTTTGTGGTGAGTTATTTCATGTCACTGTCAGGAGTCAGGGCACACACCGCCCTCGGCGCTGCCCTTCCTTACCTGCACCACTGGCTGCGGTCTCCTCCGTCCCTGCTCGGCATCACGGCCCGTTCCTCCGCCCCCCCACGGCTCGCACGCCGCCGACGCTGGACTCACGCCCGCTCCTTTTACAGGGCGCGCCGCGCAACTTAATTTATGCACTGCACCGGCCGTGTAACTCCGCCCCCCGGCCATTTCAGCTCACAGGCTCAGGTCCTCCTTCCATTCACCTGCAGCAAACCAGGCCATTAACCTCTGCCCTATCACAAAGGGCTCCTGGGCGCGCCTCTGCTCTGCCCCTTCCTCTCATTGGTCCTCCTCACTTTTATTACCCCTGTGATTCCTCTCCAACCTCGCTCTGCATAGTTCGTCTGCCTAGTGCTGTTTCATACTGTGCCCAGCTCTCTCTCTGTTTCAGCTTCGTTACCGAATCGGCTTGTCTTCCTATGCTCTCTGGCTCTACGACCTCGGCTTCCACTCGACCACTCTTACCTCTCAGAGCCCCTCGAACTCGGCACTTGGACCTCTACTACCCGGAACTCTGTTACCCTCGACCTCTGGCTTCGGACCTTACTACGGCACATTCTCTACGCCCGGATCTGGCAAGTACTCTACCTACCCTGGTACCCCTGGCCTTGACCACACTGCCAAATCCACACTCCGGGCACGCTCTCACTACTGCGGGTGCGTGGTTACTCACTTTCCACCTCAGTATTGGGGGTTAGTCTGGTCTGCGGGCAGAACAGCGTGACATTATGCAGAGCCCAACCAACGCAGACCCCCCCCCTGGACATGAACCAAATACTGACGGCGCTGCCACAACACTGTCAGACTCTTGGAGACCAAGTAGCCACTCTCACACAGCAACTCTCAAACCTTACACTCCAGGAGGTTCCCCCCAGAGTACCACGCACCCCGCGCCTAACCCCGCCCATTCGTGAAGGGGCTACCACCTCGGGAACCAAAGATTCCTGCACCCAAACCATACTCCGGAGACCCCCAGGCTTGTCGTGGGTTCCTGACCCAGTGTGAGATCCAATTTTAACTGACTCCTAGTCACTTCACCTCTGATCGCTCCAAGGTGGGCTATATTTTTTCTCCGTTGACAGGAAGCGCCCTGGCCTGGGCCTCCCCCATCTGGGACGTACGGCCTGAGCTTACCACGGATTACTCCTGCTTCAAGAGGGAGTTCCAACAGGTGTTCGACACTCCGTCTCGCTCGGATACTGCAGCCTCTGCTCTGATGTACCTGGCTCAGGGTCGTAGGTCCGTAGCGAAATACGCTTTAGAATTTCGGACCATCGCGGCACAGATTCGGTGGAACGAGGAGACTCTGATTGCTGTATTCTGGCAGGGGTTGTCCGAGCCTGTGAAGGATGAACTCGCGACTCAACCTCGACCAGAGTCCCTGGAGGATTTGATTTCTCTTTGCATTCGGGTGGACCAGTGTCTGCAACATAGACGACACGAGCGCCAGCGTCCCCGGTTTGTTACTCCTGTATCCTTCCCGGTTCCTTCCATGTCAGGAGCCCTCCGGCTATCCTACCACCTCCTGATACATCCGAACCAATGCAGATTGGCAGTAAGCAACTTCGGGGTGCGGAGAGAACTCGTCGTAGGAATGAGGGTCTCTGCTTTTACTGTGGATCCCCAGAACATCAGGTATGCGCTTGTCCGCTGAGGCCGGGAAACGACGATACCCAGTGAGTAATGTGGGGCTCTCCCTGGGTACGATCACTTCTCGCCCCCTTTCCAAGGAAGAATTTCCTCAGAGGATTATGTTACCGATTACCCTGGAGGGTACAGATTTCCTGGTTTCCACCTCGGCCTTCCTCGACTCGGGATCAGGAGGGAATTTCATAGACCAGAGGTTCGCCACCTTGAACAACATTCCCATGATCGAGAAGAGGTCACCCATAGGCTTAGAGGCCAT
The DNA here is from genome assembly GCF_040206685.1 of Ascaphus truei. Lineage (NCBI taxonomy): Eukaryota > Metazoa > Chordata > Amphibia > Anura > Ascaphidae > Ascaphus > Ascaphus truei. The sequence goes on from NC_134483.1 coordinate 36,139,821, forward strand.
CAACGGACATCCTCTACAGCCGGCCTTCATCTCGCTGGAGACCCCTCTACTTACCTTGTCCACGAAGGACGGTCATTGTGAACGCCTCACGTTCTATGTCTTCCACTCACACATGGTCCAAGTCATCCTCGGTCTGCCCTGGCTCCAGAAGCACAACCCGCGCATTGATTGGACGGATCGGGTTCCTATCCAGTGGCAATTCTCCTCGGAACAAGACAGTTCCGCTACCCTTCTTGCCGGCTTGGAGATACCTTCCCCTCTTCCCTTCACTCTTCCCGAGGCATACGAGGACTTCCGGGACATCTTCAGTAAGACCTACTCCGATCTCTTACCTCCGCATCGCCCGTATGACTGCCCCATCGAGCTGGTTCCTGGGGCGATCTTGCCCAGATCCAAAACTTATCCTCTGTCTGTCCCTGAGACCACCACCATGGCGGACTACATTCAGGAGAATCTCCAGAAAAGTTTTATATGGCACTCTACCTCGCCTGCCGGCGAGGTTTTTTTCTTCGTGAAAAAAAAGGACGGTACGCTCAGACCCTGTATTGATTACAGAGGTCTTAACCACATTACAGTCAAAAATCGCTACCCGCTTCCACTCATCACTGAGTTATTTGACAGACTACAAGTATCCACCATTTTTTCTAAGCTTGATCTTAGGGGGGCTTACAACCTGATCCGCATTCGTGAGGACGAGTGGAAGACCGCATTCAAAACCCGCAGCAGGCACTATGAGTACCTGCTAATGCCCTTTGGCCTTTGCAATGCCCCAGCTGTTTTCCAGGACTTTATGAACGAGGTCTTCCGGGACGTACTTAACGTTTTCGTAATCATCTACTTAGACGACATACTGATCTTTTCCAAAACCCTTCAAGAACATGTATTACACACTAGGCTCGTGCTTGCCCGTCTTCGCCTCAATCATCTCTATGCCAAACTTGAGAAATGTCTGTTCCACCAGAGGTCCACAGCCTTCCTAGGTTACATTATCTCCGACAAAGGCTTCAGCATGGATCCGGAGAAACTGAAGGCCATACTGGAATGGCCCCAGCCCAGTACCTTGAAGGCTATTCAACGCTTTCTCGGATTCGCCAATTATAACAGGAAGTTTATTCAGGATTTTTCCTTTATAGTGGCCCCCATTACTGATCTCACCAAAAAAGGAGCAGACCCCTCCATTTGGCCGCCCGAAGCTTCCACTGCTTTCAAGACCCTCAAACGTACCTTCGTTTCCGCACCTATCCTTCGCCCTCCGGACACTTCTCTCCCCTTCATACTCGAGGTGGATGCTTCGGAGTCAGGAGCCGGTGCAGTACTCTCCCAAAGACCAGGACCTCAAGATAAATTACACCCATGCGGGTTTTTTTCTAAAAATATTATCCGGCCGAGAAAAACTATGATGTCGGTAACAGAGAGCTTTTGGCCATCAAGATGGCCCTTCTAGAATGGAGACACCTTCTCGAGGGCACTTGGGTACCCATTTCCATCTTTATGGATCATAAATATTTGTTATATATTGAAGGAGCCCGTCGTTTGGGGTCGCGGCAGGCCCGGTGGGCACTATTATTTTCGAGGTTCAATTATGTTCTATCCTATATACCCGGGACTAAGAATGTTAAGGCTGATGCCCTGTCTCAGCAATTCTCCCCAGAGGAGAGGTCGGAAGAGATCCCTGAAACCATTCTACCGGCCAAATTTATAATTTCTGCTAATTCATTTGATATTCTGGACAAGATCATCAAATCTCAAACTCAGATTCCCAGAGGCATAGAGGTTCCAGAGGGTACTTTGTACGCACCGCCACAATTCCAGCAGAAGATTCTGGAATGGGGTCATTCCTCAAGGACTGCGGGTCACCCCAGTTTTAAGAAAACCCTGGATCTCATCGGAAGAATCTTCTGGTGGCCCAAGATGGGTAGTGAGGTTCAGGACTTCACCAGTGCCTGCTCTACTTGCGCCCAAAATAAGACCACTTGTCACAAACCTCCGTGTCTTCTGCTTCCGTTACCCATCCCCGAACGTCCATGGACACACATCTCCATGGATTTCATAGTTGAACTCCCACCCTCCAAGGGAATGACCACCATACTCGTTGTCGTGGATCGCTTCACGAAACAGGCGCACTTCATCCCGCTCAAAGCTCTTCCTTCTTCTCCGGTTCTGGCGGACATTTTCTCCAAAGAGGTCTTTAGACTCCATGGTATTCCCACATCCATTGTGTCCGACAAGGGTTCTCAATTTATTTCCAAATTCTAGCGGGACTTCTCCAAGTCGCTCGCTATCACCCTCTCCTTCTCCTCCGGCTACCACCCGCAAACCAACGGGCAGACTGAGAGGATGAACCAAAATCTAGAACGATATCTGAGATGTTTTGTATCTGAGGCCCTCAACGATTGGACTGATTTACTAACCTGGGCTGAGTTCGCGATCAATTCACACAAGAATGAATCTACCCAAGAATCTCCATTTTTTGCGAATTATGGTTTCCACCCCGCTTGTCTTCCCATCTCCAGTAGTCATTCAGAGGTGCCAGCAGCCGATACGCGGGTATCCAACAAATCGACCAATAGATTTACTGACATAAATACCTCCAGAGAGAGAAACATAAACGCTGATACCCCCTACTTTATTACAAAGTATAGTAGGCAAGCAGAGGCTATCCGTAACATTGTAAATCAACATTGGTCCATACTTACTATTGATCCTCTCCTCAGGAGCATTACCACCACTAAACCCAGATTTGTCTTCCAACGATCCCAAACTATAGGTAACATCGTAGCCCCCAGTGTTATCCATAAGAACAGTCCACCACTAAAAAAGAGTTCTTTCCAAACCTTAAAGGATGCTTTGCATGTGGACGTTGTAAAATTTGTAGATATGTGTCTAAATCCACTACCTTTACAAATATTGACAATACAAGATCTTACAATATCCCAATGTTTTTGAATTGCAGAACAGAGTTCGTAATATACATGCTTATCTGTGGTTGCCACAAAAAATACATAGGTTTAACCACACGCATGTTTAAATTAAGAATATTAGAACACATGCGATTAATACTCAAAAAAGACGAAACACATCCTGTATCAAAACATTTTAATATTTGTCAGAATGGTACCTTAACGAATTTTAGATGTTTAGCAATAGAGCAGATACCCATACACTACAGGGGCGGTGACAGAATTACCACACTTTACCGCAGAGAGGCCCACTGGATCTTCACCCTTGATACATTAATTCCTAAAGGATTAAATACAAAGTGGGATCTCAAACATTTCCTGTAACATATGTATGATATCATGTTCCTGCTTGTTCACATCCGTCCTCATATTTATCATCTGTATATTGAATTTTTGACTACCCCTAGAGGTTTCTATTGTTAGCCTTTGTGATCTAAACTTTAGCTATTTTACAGACATTTGCTTATTTTATGATTACAATGTTTAAATCTTTGTCATTAGATATCTATATGTATCATATCCTCTGCTAGCTAATTATTATTATATTGTTTTTTCCTCTTCTGTACTTATCCCCTCCCTACCTTTTTGTCTCAATAGACTTTATCACATCTCATAGATTTTGTCTTAGGATTGCACTTTATAAGATATCATTTACATATTAGACTTCTTATCCATATTGTCCCTGTTGAATACTTATTGATTCATTTACTAATTGATATACTATCTCTGTTATTCACTAGTCAGTATGGTGCTTCCATAGTCACAACAGGTGAAACAACTTACTAGACATCAACCATGTTCAGCTGTGTGTTAACAAGACAGGAGGGGCTATATATACTTGACATTCATTCAGTCCCCACTATTCCCCTTGAGAAAGGGCACTAAGGTGCCTGAAACGCGTAGGGTTGTTATGTAGCAGTTTTTTTGTTTGTCCTTATTCTCTTTTTTATGTTGTCTTTAATAAACGTTTTTAGTTCCTCATTTTGGTGAGCTGTCAGTGCTTTTTGGGGACTTTTTGCGATTCAACCTTCCAATCACTACTTTGCTTCCTGCCACTGCCCGATTGGAGTGACGCGCTGAGGATCGGAGGTAGCGTGGGTGCTGGCGGCGGTCTATTCTCCTCCGTGTCATCACGTGTCCACTAGGAGAGGAAGATTTTCCCGGATGGATCGGATGCACTATCACGTGTTTCCGGCACTCGGGATCTTCGCGCCACAGATGGGAGACTGCACAGAGGACATCTAGGACGGCGGCGTTCCCTCTGCGGAGAAGACTGCGTTGGAGAAGGGCTACACAAGGGATCCGTAGGGGCACTGACCCAGGCCTTCTACATCCCAGGATCTCAGGTAGCGTTTCCCATTGGGACTCCTCCTACACACACGCAGCTTACAGCGTCTCCCCCATCTACTTCCATTCCTTCCACTCCCACGCTTTGGAATTCCCTCGCGGCTTACCTCAGCAGTCCCATTGATTATTTATTTTCATATACCCTTCTGTGCCCTCTGTTTTGAGCTGCGAGTAGCCTTCAACTCACCAATCTCATATGAGCTCTATCTCTAGGAACCCAACCCATGTTACATGAGGTGTAGTGTGGTGACCTGCTGGCTTACAGAATCCCTGAGTCTCCCGCGATGGTATGGGGGATGGCATCAGGACTGATTCGTGAGATATAGCTGAGATTTCATACTCACTCATGGTACAGCGCCTCCATCTCTTCCAGACCCCCAGCGTAGTATGGAGGAGTCTCTGAAAGAGAAGCTCTGTGTGCACCTTCTTCCTGAATGACTCCACAATCAGGACAGAAGCATTCTTTATCTTTGGTATCCTTTATTAGAACCAACACTGCCGACTGCCCATCATAGCGGCTGGTCTCTAGCTGCACATAGTAGGTTGCCAACCCAAAGGAAGTCCCTGGACATCACTTCTAGTCAGAGCCCTAGAAGCTGTCCTTGCTCTTCCCTTACTGGTGAAGTAAGGGGAATAGCCTGCCACACCTCTCCCCTAAGGGAGGGCCACAAAACCTGCCAGAGCCCTGGCAGTTTGCTGGGTCAGACTAGTCTCACTCATGAGGGGTGAGACACTCCTAAATACAGGAAGTGCTGTGCACTAAATAGCTCCAATAGGCACCACCCCTGTGTCACTGTAATTGGACCCAGAGCCTGATGACACTACCTTCACAGAATACTGCACAGGAGTGTGAGGGGAAAATCCCATGATTACTCCTGGCAAACCTGCCCTTAGCAGGGATTATTGCACAGGAGGAGAAAGATCTATAACCCCAAAACTACACAGGGTTACACTCTCCCAATGGTCCCCACTTGGTCCTAAATTTACTGAGCCTTCCTTCAGACAAGCAACCTGCAAATACAAAAATACAATTTTATTACACAACAACATAAGTGCATTACTGTACACAGAAACATTTCTTATCAAGATCCCAATAACTAGGATTACTCCGTAATGGAGAATCCAAATTTAATAATAGTAATGTCTGGGGTCGGGTTTCTTTAACTCCCCTACCCTCAGGATATTTGTTACTTGTACTACCATACCCTCTTAAGGTGGCCTGCGCACAGCATGGTCCACTGGGTTTAGAGCAGAAATACCATAACACTCTGGGTGACATACTGGATACCCACAGTCAGCCCATAATTCCTGCCTGGATGCTAGTGGGCTGAGAGGATCATGCCCATACACTTCCTTAAGGCATTTCCTAGAGATGTAAGACACCTTTTCTGTCTCATTATACCAATTCTCATCTGATACTTCACGTTCCCAATTTTCTATGGAACTATCAGTATCCCAATTCTCCTTCTCATCACTGTCCTCTTCACTAGAGCTAAGTTCTATCCCCTCATCATCGGAACCCATTTAAAACTCAATTTCTCCCTCCCATGGATGGTGGAAATAAAGTAAGGCTTTTTGGTGATTCCTGGCAACTCTGTCAGACACTGGAGGCACATAGGGTTTTACCCAGGCAACAGGCACAATATGAACAACATTACCCAAAGTCTCAGAGTCCTGAACCAAACCCACCCGATCCCAGTAATCAGTGAATGGCTTGGGGACTCCCTGTTCACCCAGTGACCCGTGGTGACTGTATCTGGATCCGAACCAGATGGGGCAGGGACAGGGGCAATGGCAGGGGTAAGGTGACTCTGGGCTAGGGCCGGGGCAGCAACAGTGTCCGGAGTTGTAGAGGGAGAGGGGAGTTGGCCCGGTATTAAAGGGGTTGCACCCCATATGGCCACCCTCTGACCTCACCAGGGAGGCAAAGGGTTAACTGGACTGCGATCCAGGAATGTGATTTGCACCTTGTAATGTCATGAAAAATGTATGTTCCCGTTCCCATGTTTCATTATAATCCGGTATTTTAATGTTTTAAAGTGCATTTCTGTATCTCCAGTTCTGGAGGTCACAGAGAGTTGATATTTAGCCAATGTGTGCAGTCACTGTAGGCATTAAGAACTGGCAAATTTCGACTCACTGAGCCCACCGGAATGGAACTTATTAATATGTGTAGATATTAAAGTATATATGTATGGTATTTTGGATCTGCTCTGAAAATGCAGACCATCTGCTATGCTAATAGGTCATGAAGGGCAGCCAGCTGATTGAGCCTAAGCACTGTGATCAAAAGTTAACTGCCCGGATTGTTTACACTAAGTACTAATCAACAGACCAAGTACTAATCAACAGACTCTGCCACTCTAATTGTTACCTGAGGGTGGAGAATCATCAAACTGGAGTGGTTTGTAAGTGTTATGTCTACACCTACAAACAATGCAGATACTTCATTTGGTAAACTGGTCGTCGCCTCTGATTTAATTATGGGGCTACCCATAGAGTCCCAGTACACATGGGCTAATTAGCTGGGGGGCATGGGTTAATCTGTGTCTCCACGTTAGGGATTGGATACAGATAATTGTTCACCAATAGTCTGTATTCAATGTTAAGAATAGGGTTACACAGGTATATAAACTGTGTCAACCCTACAGTTTTTAGTTGTGCTTCTGATTCCACCTGGAATGTCACCGGATTGCTGGAGAATTGCTAGCTGATACTTCTCCATCCCCCAACCCTAAGTAAGTGTTACCTTCTTGTCTGTTAATTGTACTATATTGCTGTGTTCACCTTTTTTAAGGAATAAATTATATTTTATTATATCTAAGCCTCGTTCAGTTCAACCCAGATATTTGGTGTTCATTATATCTGGTCATAGGCTACCGTGACAGGGGTAAAGTCCTTGACTTTGGTTAGGTCACGGCCTACCGCAGGGGACGTTGGCTTCTTGTACACGGCCTCGACGGGCCCACAGTTCTTTCGGCCTAGCATGGCCTTCATGTACCTGTCCATATCCTTCTGGGACAGGCTGGTGCTGATCTACCAGCTGGCGCCTTTGCTGTGCACTTACCTCTACAGTCACCGCCACAACCAACAACAGCGCTCTTCAGCTTCCATGTCTGATGCTGGTTTGCAAGTGTGTCAAAATTCCATGGCGGCGACTCACAGGACAGTCACCGCTGCTTAGTGTGGAGTTACAAGTGGAGAGTAGGTGACAGAGGAGCGCTGGGGCCAGAGCAAGTTGGAGAGCTCCAGGACTCTGCCCATGTGCTCTTATAGATCACTATAGTAGGGGGAGGACTTTGCTGGTCACAGATGCACACTGATGGAACCGCTGACAGGGGGGGAAGGGCGTCGGAACGTGCATCCGCCTCTACCCTCCCCTAATGCTGGCTCCCCAAATTTTTGGCTAGCTCTTAAATATAACTTATTTTTGTCCACCAATTAAGTAACAGAAAAGAAAGAAAAAAGTGTGAAAACTCATAGGGGAGTATCTTAAAAATGTATTGAAATGTGGTACTTGTTCCAGCACTGGAGGTTTTTTTTTATTTCTGTAAATAAGGGGGGGAAATTATATTTAAATAGGCAGCATAAGAGTTTGCGATTCTGACCCCTAGGTATTTAATGTTGTTAGGGCTCCATTTATAACTAAAATTAATTTGCAATAGTTTTACCTCGCAGTTGGACTCCTGACCCCTCGGAGGGGGAGTTCCTGTCTACTCAGGGTCTTTTGACAAGGTGGAGGGGAGGGCAACAACCCCCCTTCCCTTAGCTCCCCCTGTTCCTATCCCCTCCCTCCCCCCCTTTTCTGCTCTTCTCTTTTCCCCCTCTCTCTCTCTGCCTATCCTTTACAGTACTAATCTATGGGGTCTGATCTAAGATCCTCCTAAAACTGTTAATTGTCCCGGACGGGACCTACATTGTAGACTCTAAATGCATAGGAGGTTTCAAAATATTAGGGGCAGATCACCCGTACTAGATCAATCAACCTTGAGATGTTTCGGGTTGTTCACTTTTAAATGTATGTGTTAATTACGTTTACTGTCTATAAACGACCATGTGATGTGTATGTACCCGTCAGAAAACAATAAAAATGTTTGAAATAAAAAAAAAAAATGTATTGAAATATTGTATCAGCAGGTGAGTATTACACGTACATCAGGGTAAGGATATAAAAGCGTGACATATTACCACAAAACAGGAACCGCCCCACCAATCATGCGATCACACTTGGCCGAGTGAGGTTTCCTGGATCACGTGACCACGGAAAAGTCTGTTTCTGGTCACCTCAATCCTGGTCTGGTCCCCATGTTTGTGCAGACGTGCAGCTCCTCCACACTGGTTACAAGCACCGGTGTACACGTGGCAGTGTTGTGGCGGTTGCCAATGACGGCAGAGTAGTTCGGTCGCTTACCAAAGGCTCGTATGGCAATAACGTCCCGAAAAATGTCTCACACAATATGTGCAGAAAATGGCAATAAAATACTGATATATAGGAATGTGGATCTCGCACACAAATGCCTCAATTCCTACGCGTTTCGTAGTGCAGGACTACTTCAGGGAAAATCTTTGAATGTTTACAGACACTAAATATACCCCACGGAATCCACAGATTGGACAGCAGAGGGAAACATGCTGGCCAATCACACAGAAAAAAACGCAGCTGATCTTTATAGAGAAACACAAGCATAAGTCTACAAATATATTAAAAACGTATGTGAGGAACCACATAAAAAACTTTAACAACAAATGAAAAACAAAATAAATTTAAAACACTCAAGAACACAATATTGAGAAAATACGAGATACAAATCAATGTTCTCTAGAAAAAAGAAAATTAAGTTAGTAACAAATAAAGTTAGTAACAATAAGAACTCTATTAATCCAAAATCGTCAATTGAATTAAGGAGTCATGAAAATCAAACAGATAAGCGAATGGAAAAATTAATAAAAACAGATGACTATTTAGGAATAGGGAATGGGAATATATTGATAAAAAAGTTATTGATATCAAAATGACACATACAGTGGAATCTATCAAAATACAATATATATATAATTTAAAATGATACATAAGGACTCAAATTGAATGTCGAAACAAATGAATGAAACTCTGATATATTTAATGCAAATGAATGAGAGATGATAACGAACATATGGTACAATGATAGCTAATATAAAGACCAAACATCAATCTCTTCATTCAGGCCTAATGGCGCCAAAGTTGGCATTTTGTATATCCATAGGCTTTCTTGTTTAGACAGGGACTTAACCCTATCACCACCTTGTCTCCCTATTGGAACGATGTGGGTGCGTATATATTTTAACAGATGGATCACTATTGTGTTTAATTTTAAAAAGTGTCTGGACACACTATGTTTGGCAAAACTTAGGGGCCTATGCAGAGAGCAGCGAATTTTAAAATTGGCGAATTTATTAAAAAGTAGCTTTTTTGGAGTTTTATTCTCCATATGCAGAAAAGTGCGAATTCTGCTATGTTTAACATGGATGCGTGTGGCGAGTTTAAATTGGCGAGATGCGCGCTTCAGAAACGTGTAAAAACAAATTCGCGCCTTTTTTTTCCCTTTGCAATGGCCGCGAGCGGCAGCTTCTTGCCAATTTTTTCTGGCGAGGCAAAAAGGAGACAATCGCGCCATTTTATTGGCGCGAACAGCCGCTAGATGCCGTTCGCGCCTCTCTGCATTAGGATATTTTTAAAACTGGCGAGATTGAGGTTCTCGCCAGCCGCGAGGCGAGTTTTACAAATAGAAAAGAAAAATTGGCGCGTTTTTCGGAACTCGCCATTTTCTGCTGCTTTCTGCGCGATTTTCTCCAAAAAATGGCGAATTTTGAAATAGCGCTGCTCTCTGCATAGGCCCCCTAGTGTAATATTTCTGGCATGCTCAAGGATTTGAGTTTTTAAATATCTCTTAGTGCGGCCAATATATTGGTATCCACAGGGACACTGTAAGAGGTATATCACGTAAATGGTTTTGCATGATATACAATCCTTCACCGTATATTGTTCTTTAGTGGTGTTGGAGCAGGTTTTCCTTTCAGGGTTAAGCATCACACAGGCCTTACACTTGCCACAACTGAAGTTACCTGGTGGTTTTACAGGCAACCACAGAACCCCAACTATTGAACTAGGAATGGGCCCTAAATCACTGGGAGGCAAATAACTTTTTTAATTTTTGGCTTTGCGAAAAATAAAACTCGGCTTATGTTCTAAAAATGGACCTAGGATAGGGTCATTGGAAAGAATATTCCAGTTTTTATTCACTATAGAAGCACGTCCACCTGGTGCTCTGTAATGATTTTCGCCTAACGATGATCACGGCTTCGTCAGGAGTGCCGGAAGTGACGCGAGACCCATGAGGACGCGACGGAGCCGAGACCGCTAACAACATCAGCGGGAAGACTCCGGAGCGCGGGGTTCCCAAAAACAACGGAGCGTCCGGAGGCGAGTGTGGTGAGCGGCATTATCCAGTGGTGTCTGACAACACACATGATAGTGTTACGTGGCTTTTTATAATTGCATTATTGTAATTGCATTTCTTACCTTTTAAATATAAACCTTTTTATACTTTATTGATCTGTGCAATGACATTTCCACACGATGCACACCTTGATCTGACACAAAGACAGTTTGCCATATTGTTGGAATTGCTTTATTACATCTGACATCTTGTGAGTAGGCTGCACGTAAGAGCCAAGAGTCAAGTTGAATTACTATCATTTGCATTATCATCTGCACTTAGATTTGTGAGTATGTTGTTTTCTCCTATATGCTCCCCCTGGACTACGAATACACAGTTCTATCCCTTGGGACCGGTGAAGACAGGCCCTACCAGAGGCTTTGAGCAGGGAGTGACTACTTTATTTATTGCACTAATATTTTGTATTGCCATTTTCTGCACATATTGGGCGAGACATTTTTCGGAACTTTGTTGCCAAACTAGCCGTTTGGTAAGCGACCGAACTACTGTGACATCATTGGCAACCGCCACAACATGCCACGTGTACACCATTGCTTGTAACCAGCGTGGAGGAGCTGCACGCCGGCACAAACACAGGGAACAGACTAGACCAGGATTGAGGTGGCCACCAACAGAAAGACTTCCGTGGTCACATGATCCAGGACACCTCACTCAGCCAAGCTTGTGTGATCGGATGATTGGTGGGGCGGTTCCTGTTTTGTGGTAACATGTCACGCTTTTATATCCTTACTCTGATGTGCGTGTAATACTCACCTGCTGATACAATATTTCAATACATTTTTAAGATACTGCACTGAGTTTTTGTGCGGTTTTTTCTTTCTTTTCTGTTTACTAGTGATATAGTTTGCTGAGCCATTCTATTCTAACAGCTGCAGTTCCTCATCAAGCAATTCACAGGTTAAACCAATCTTCTTGTTCTTTCAGCACATGTGATTTATTTACTTATCACATCATCATCATCATCAGTATACAGATTAATATATAAGGTTTCACTTCACCATTAAAATCACGCATGGATTATTTAATCACAAAATATTTTATATTTATTATATATTATATATTTTCACTATCTGGTGCAGTGTTTTTCTACATTTTGCCACATTCCACCAATTAGATAACTGGTTATCTAGTTTGAAATACTATATTGTACACGACACTAGCATTCAGTCATCATGGATAAATCAACCGCAATTAAACATGCTTCCTTAACCCTCACTTGAGGATTACCACCGACCTCCCATACACATTGCTTTATACCATTACACACTTTCACATCACCATGAAAAATAAGGAGGGTAGAGTTATAGCTGCAAATGACCATAACAATCAGTTACTAAATGATCATTCCACAACTTTCACATATGTGCATTATCCCTCTTGGTGGAAATTACTTTAAGGGGGAGGGGGAGGTGGAGAAACAACAAATAAGAATCAAAATTAATTTGAAAGCAGGCATGCTACTTTCAGTAGCCTTTCCTTGCAGCATATTGAACACCAATGTAAAAGTAAGGATACACACTTCCTGTTGGAAAACGCAATTAGCTTTAATAAAGTGAACGTGATATTTTGAGAGATGGATAAAGAACTACACCACTAATAATGAACCAATTGAGCATGTCAGCCCGTCAGTGACGCATGTATGTGATTTTTGCCAGCTGTACTACTAAATAAAAATCTTGTGCGGCTCAGCCATTATAAGAGACACGTCTTTATTATGCTACCTATGTGAACCTCTTGCTCTGTTCTCATTTTTTTTGGCATATAACCGTGAAGGGAGCACAATGTTAATAATTTTGAAGCATATAAGTTTGGATTTGAGTTTTACCATTATGGCATGTATGCATTTCTAATACAAATACACTGTATAATGTATAGTTGTTTGTAGAACTTCAATTCATTTTATTACATTGTACTTTCTTATGAAATAAAAGGGTTGGTTCATTCACCATACTGTAAGATTAGGGACTATTGGGATGAGAAGTATTTCATTATGTTTACTAGATTTTTATATGCATCTGTCCAACACATTCTTTTACACAGAACAAGAATCTCTGCAGAAACCTACACGCAAAATTGTTAAATTGAAGGCCAGAGTGCACCGATTTTCAACTGTGTACAAAGGTGTTATGTATGCAGTTGATCTTAATTTGGAAAAGCATCCCAATTAAATATTGCTAGTAGTATGCATGAGATGATCAACAGCCAGCTACACTAATGAATGGTTTCAAGAACAATGTGCAAGTTCAGATAGTAGTAGAGGACCATAGGTAATAAATCAGTTAAAGGTGCAGTCCAAGTGCAGCGTTTGTTGTGTGTTTTAAATAGGATAGAAGCAGGAGGTCTCCGGAGCTGAACCCAAATTTATTTCTGCTCCGGTGACCCACTGCTGCCTGAGATACCAGTACCCCCTACGGAGGTAAGTATCTCAATGCTGTTTAAAAAGGTCCTGGTCACATCGGCCAATAGGAAGCCACATTGGACGACATCACTGCTTCCAATTGGCCCACAGGATGCGGGAGCTTTGAAGCCATGACAAAAATCCCATTGGCTACCGGCACCCCCTACGGAGGTAAGTATCTCAGGAAGCAGGTGGTCCCCAGAGCTGAAACGAATGGGGTTCAGCTCTGGAGACCTCCTACTGCAAATAAATATATTTCAATTAAAAAAAAACACCATTGCCGCTTGCCTTTTTAAAATGAACATGCTTGGAGTTAAATCTGATTGATTCCCATTATGTAGCGCCCTCCGTAACCAGAGTAATGCAGATTTTTCTTGACGGATGCTCTTTAAAATGTTGTCAATCAAGCCCTCCCATGACACCAATGTTTAAATGGCCATTTTGGCGCACTTTGAGGTATTCTGAAGTTACCACATCTAATTTCTGCAAGTAGTTGGGGCAAAACACAAATACTGCGGTGTTAAATTAACCCTCCGCACGTTGTGAGACCATTCTAAACAATTGTTTCCAGGTGTAAAGAATTTTTTTAAAATGTAATTGGGGGGGGGGGGGGGAGGGGGGATTGTAATTGGGCAAGTTTATAGGTCTACTTTTTGTATATTTACAAAATAAATGGTGATCTAGGATTAATAGCAATATCAAAATGATGTAGTAATAACTGACCCTTCATTTCTATAGGTAAGAACCCATGTTCAAAATAGCTAGTGGTCATTTTCCATAACATCTCACCATCAATTACGCAGAATAACGGCAACTTAAATTGCATTAAAATTAAACCACATTTTAGAAGTAACAAGTACTGTATTTTCAATACATAAAATTTGACAAACTACTCCATCGTGTAAGAAATTGGAAGGCAAATAACTTCAGAATATTAACATCACAAAACCTTTTAATCTAGCACACAAAAGATGCAATAAATTGTCTCAAATATAAGTTAATGGAAACAAGTCTTTATTAACTTTTAATATCCAAAAAATAAAACTCTTATAATTCTCTTTACAGCAAATATATAATATCAGTGCTTTGGCCATAATAAGTTAAAGGCCCTTTATCATAAAATATATGGTTTTTAAACTTTGCTCAAACTGAATTTATAATCCCTATTACTTCCCTACATATACATAACAAAAGTGTAGTAAAATTAGCAAATACTAAACTATATTGATAGTTTGTCATTCTAACGTTTGTGGTTTCTATAAATGGTACACGCATCTAATATATAGGTTAACTCCTTGGCTTGTTAGTTGCAGTGTACAATGCAATATAATATAAAATACATGCATGGCAAACAATCATTCATACTTGCTAAGACGGCAGCTACAGGTTAAGTTTCAATACTGACAACTATTCTACAAGCAATTAGCACTAACGATTTGCATTACATTATATATGCCATCAGGCAACTCTTATACTGGGGAAAAAAAAAATTCTAAATAAAAACAGTAATTTGTAAACTTTTATACGAAATGTAACTTCAAGTGGAAATAAAAAATAAAGATTTATATATTTTACTAGTCAGTACACAGACTTTACAACTTTAATTTTGTGTTATTGTGAAAAAAAGTTTTGTTTTATCTTGAGAAAAACCGCTTCAAAAATATTACTAGAAAATCCTTAGGGATATTCCCCTCCCCCCCCTGCATATTTGAAGCAAGCATTTAAAAACGGACTGGGAAAAAAAAAAACGGAAACTAAATAAATCCACAGGTTGAAATGCAAAAATAGGAAACAAAATTCATTTAAGAAACTATTCTTTCCCTGTGATTCAAAATACAGTTTTGAATTACAATAGACTGATTGCAGAGTACATCCACTTCTAACACCTCATTGATGAGCGTATAAGTCAGTCAAAGTCCTAGCCTTTTCCCTTGGTTATCTAAAACTAAAGTTCAAGTCACGGGTGGAACATAAAAATTATTCACATTTACAATTAGTTATCTCTAAAATTGTAGGTTAAGAATAACTTGATCAGACTAATAAATGGAATGTACCATCCTCTCTATTAGCCAGTTTGTGCATCCCAAAGCTCCTTATGAAATCCAGACAACATTTTTCCCACATTCGTCAAAGCAGTGGTTAGACCATGGGTAGTCTAGCCAACTCCAGTCCTCAAGGGTCACCAACAGGTCAGGTTGTAAGGATATCCCTGCTTCAGCACAGATTGAGCCACCTGTGCTGAAGCAGGGATATCCTTACAATCTGACCTGTTCGTGGCCCTTGAGGACTGGAGTTGGCCACTCTTGGGAGAGTGTCACAATTGACAAGTGTCCGATTAGATCCTACCTTAAAGGATATCTGGCAAGACTACATACAGTAACATTTGGTAGTGTTTCCTCTATAATTATTAACATTGATCTACATCATGACTCACAAGTAACTCAACCAAGCAATATAAAGTTATTTGCAAATACTAGAGAATTAGACATAAGTTGCTAGAAATGTACATGCGTTCTGCATTCGCTTGTCTTTAGACTAGCGTTCTAAAAAAAGGCAGTGAAGTATCTTTTAAAACCGTGAATTTGATTGAATATTGATCTGTAAACATAATTTTTATTCAAAGTATAAGAATGTAAACTATTGCTGTAAATCATAATGTACTATAAATTGTATATCCTGATCTCAGAATGACTCATCTTAACCTCTAACTAAATGCTACTCAATTGATATCATGTTGGACATGCAGCCATGTTTAGTGTGATGGTAGCATCTAAAAATACATTTATAAACAACTATAGTCTAATTCCAGCTCTCATTACATGTGTAAATATATATTTGAGGAAGATTGCTGTAGTGCATCTATAAACATCTGCACAATTAAGAATGGATTTGGATTGCCTGATTAACAGTGGTCTGACATACAGGACACAATGGTATTTCTTTCTCACAGATTTTGTTGGCACATTCCATGCAGAAGAGGTTGTGACCACATGGAACTAGGGCAGCAATAACTTCATTATCAAAGCAGATAACGCAGTCGTGCTTTCGCCTCGTCTCGGGAGGTGAACTAGACGTTGATCCACCATTGGAAGAAGAGTAACTGTTGGTACCGTTGGAGAAAGCAGGGATATAGATGGGAAGCCCCGCCTCGTTTGTGCTTGAAAGGTCACTTCTACCATGTCTTGCTAGGGCGTACTCCATACCCTCTGGAAAGGTAGGAGACAGACTTCCTCTACGCTGAGACTTTACATTTGCAGTGGCTTCACTTCCATAGCTAGAGTGTGGATTTCCTGGATCAAATGGAGCCCAGATGGTCTCGGAAGATGATGGTATTGAGTCGAAGGCAGACGTGTCACTCAGTAGATCTTCTGAGCCAACAGGTGGCATTGTTTCTCCAAACCAAAAATTGCCTGTGTTGAAAGGACTTGACGGGCTAAAATCAGCCAATCTATTACTCCCCATAAAGGAATCTGTGGAGCCGCTTCCCAGAGAGCTGGAGCTGTCATTTCTGTAGTTGGAAATCATCCTGTTACGTCCCGAAGCAGTCGGATTTGCGCTTAGCCAAGCGGAAGCAAGACTGCTCGCTTCGAAACTGACATCTGTACCGTTATAGTGGAAATCATTTTCTTCGTTCAGCTCAATATAGTTTCCAGTGCGCATGGCTATATGCATCTCAATTTCCTCACGTGCTCGATCTACGTTTTCTGGCATCCCTGTCACTTCAAAGACTGGCTCCTTATCTCTGCTGGGAGTAACTATGTAGGTGTGGGTTTGCTGCTGTATTCTTTTAATTGTAGCTCCTTTAGGCCCAACTACAAGCCCGACGACTCGGTAAGGTACCCTAACCTGAACTGTAGTTTGACCTGGCAAGTTAGGAGTACACTGCACACTACCCACAGCTGGGCCATTTTTGTTGCGAGATGCTCGGATCATAGAAAAGTGTTCAGCAGCCGAAAGAATTTCCCTTTTGGCCATGGCTACATCCTCTTTTCTTCCAGTGACAACGAAAATAGGCTCTTCTCCACGGACTGGCGTCTTAATGTAAGTGTTTGTCTTGGCCCTCAGAGCTTTGATTTTGCAACCTGCATAACGAACAAACAAACATTTAGCACAATTATGCATTTTAATTAAGTCTTAAATAACATCATAGAATTGACAAACACTAACTGAACTCTGGCAACCTGATGATCAACAAATAAAAATTGTTTCAGAAATTAATTCTAAAACAAAAAACAACTTTGAAGCGAGAAGATCCATTTAAACAAATAAGGCCTTGGCTATGGTGCGCGACGCGAACAACATGCAGCATTTCTACGAGGCTGGCCATAGTGTGCGCCACAGCGTTTTCAGCCGTCTAAAGATTTATATTTTTTTGCGCGACGGCTGCGTCACGTGGGCGCTTCGCCCAATCAGGGCAAACCAGCCTGATGACGTCACGGCCACGCCTCCATCGCATGAAAACCAAAGTCCATGGGCCGCTCGGGCAGCAGGCGCGTGCGACTCCCTGCACTGTATCCGAGGCCCAACATGAGTCATTTGCATCACTTCTAAAGCAACACTACAGGGAAGTTAGTAATGCTGGCAAATTTCTGTATGAGGGCTACTTGTAGCTGAAAGCAAACAATGAAAATCAAAGTAGATGTATGCCACACCAACATATAAAATGCACCAATACATTTTGTCACCATTGTTTCATGATAACCATCTTCTGAAGCATGTCTGCTTTCAAACTTAGTGGATCAGAAATGATACATGGCCCCACAATTACATTTTCTTCTTTTTTTTTAATATACATTTATTTTTAAAAGACCTAAAAGCCTGCTGCATCATTCTAGATTTTCATTCTCAACTTGAAACACCAGAAATGAAACGGTTAGGCTCATTTTAGTGGCTTGTGCTTAAAATGGTCAATTTGCAAAACCTAACTCTGCCCCATTTGCAGCAACACTAAAATCCCAAATTCTGCCACATACCTGTTTTAGTACGGATTCAGCTCTGCATTTCTAAACTTTGGTAATAGGAACCTGATATGTTCAGTGCAAAAATCGCCAGAAAACAGCATACAATTTGACAATTAAAATCTGGCGTTATTGCTATTTATGACATCATATGCATGCACTGTCACTCCATTTACTACCAGCCGGAAACATTTATTAATCTCACCTTCCTCAGGTAGGTGAAATACTGCTTTTGCTGGAGAGATCGACCAAATTAAGTGGACCCATTAACTATATTAAACGCTACGTGGCGAGACACCGGTGAACACACCCGAGTTACCTGTCCAGTAGAAACACTATTTTATCTACCCGAGGTAGGTGAGATTTGTGTCTTATTTTATGGGCGATACGTAAACTCACAGGTTAATCAATAGCACAAGAATGAATATGTCATTTTTCAAGTATGTCAATTTGCATAGAACAAAGAATAACACAGCAGGAACTAAAATCGAGAAGAAAAAAAAACCCAGCAGTTATAGTTTAATACGATAAAACGTAAATCCACGCGAAACCTGCAATTTTGAATGAAAATGCACTAATCAGCGATTAATGAATAGGTCCCAAAATGTCCCTTGACATAGGTATAAGAGAAACATGTTCAATAAAGAAAACTCAATAACTCTCAAAAGTCCATCTGCCACAGGAAGTGAAGGTCCATTTACACCTGTTAGTCTGTGTTTAAGTGTGTGGTCCCCTTCTTTTTCTTCCATCTTGAAAATGTGGTCACACCTTTTGGGGGATATGCATCTGTTTAAAGCTTAAGTATACCTTTATTTCTGCTCTTTTTGTGATAATTAGGAATGTTCCTAATGAATAAGGCTTTAAAGTAGCAATGACAAGTGTGGAATCTCTAGTTTCAGGATTTGGACATCAAAACGTTTTACTAGCTGAAGCGTGAGGACGAAATCTCATGAACTTCAGCTACTACAGCTTTGAAATAAACAAAGTCCATTGGTGCGTTAGTTTATATCCCCTTACCTTGACCACTAACCTTTCAGGGCTGTGCATTAAACTCAGATTTTGCAGTAACGCTGATGCTAAGGGATTCTTTCAATGTACAAAGTGTTTGTATCTGCACGTCCTATGAGCATGATACAGCTTCCATGTTTATCTTTTAGATTAGAACCGGCCTGAAGAACCTACGCACAGTATACATTTGTCATTTTTATCTTATTTACAGGAATGCGACAGCTTTCTTCATATACAGCACATTAAAACTTGTTCGACATGTAGCAAAAAGTAACACAAACACAAAAAGGATCATGGTCTTTCATAGGAAAGAAGTGTAATATGTACAAGGCTGAAGGAAACACGGTTTCAAAAAACATTTCTATTGGTCATTGTTCCATGAGCATTTTCAAAGCAACAACAGATAAATTATTTATCTTCACCTTTTTAAAATTATGCATACTCATTACTCATTTCCCGAGGAAATTAAAAATTAACCGCATCCAACATTAAAATAATGTGTCTACTCTTATCATTTGTGGTTTGCTACTAAAAGAAGAGATGGGCGAATAGGTCTACACCCGATCAGCAGAATTTCCAGAGCTTTCACTGCCAAATCAGATCCGCGGAATTGAAATCCGCCATCAGGTGACTTCATTTTAAGGCCGCTCAAATTCTTTAAAATCTGTTGGGTCTTGGCCGCATTTTTTTTTTACATTTCAGCCAAAGGATCCAATTTAACACCTGAATCCGCAGATTCCAGATTTACCAATCCACGGGACGGATTCACAAGTTGAGGGAGAGGAGGAAGGAGTTCACTTTAGTAGCAGATCCCCCCCCAAACCCCCTCAAAATAACTTGGGGAGAGACACCCGTGCTAAAAAAAAGGAAGCACCCGAGAGATATGCAAATTAAAACTATATTTAAAGGAGTCACATCCCGCACTAATAGTATTTCCATAACTATATAATGTTGACAAGCCTAGAGCACCTAACAACTGGAATTGTGTACTAGTGTCAGTCCCAACAGGATTGGAACCAACAACCATGGCAATTCTGAGCAGCAGCTGTAAGTGTGAGCTAAACCAGCTGCTGGGTAGCACCACTGTCACTGTCTATTAGCACAGGGGGGCGCAAACTTTTTTCCCTGCGCCCCCCTGCCGGCTGTCCCCTCACTCCCGCGCCCCCCCCCAACCCCTACTTACCCGCGCTCCGGCGTAATGACGTCACGTTGCCATAGCAACGTGATGTCACATGACCTCGCAGCGTCATTTTGACGCCGCGTTGCCATGGCGACGCAGGGAGTAAGCCGCCGGAGCCACGGTAAGTTAGGTTTACAGAGGCCCTGCAGCTCCCCCGGCACTTAATTTAAGTGCCTTCGGGAAGCGCGCGGGGCCACTGTAAACCCCGCGCCCCCCGTCGGCAGTGTCGCGCCCCCCCTGGGGGTCGCGCCCCACAGTTTGCGCACCGCTGTATTAGCATATATCCAAGGGATATCTATTTTGTTGAACTTTTATAAGGATTGTAACCTTGAAAGGATTTAAAACTACAAAGTAATATGTAGAGGGCTATGAGTTACTGAGGCCAGGTGAAATTAATTAAAACCACAGGTTTTCTGACAAGTAAAAACAAGGTGAAGCACAGTAGATACAGCAGATGCACAGAGAAGGTAATAAAGTGACTTGAGTTAGTACTTCTAATCTTATAAAAAGGGTAGTCAGTGGGCCATATTTACTAACCAGTGTTCTGACATTGCACCTTCGTTGCTGGAATACATTAAAGACTCTTTAAATAAATGGACTGTAAGGTGTCTGCCGATGCTAGAAAGAGTCTCATGGCAGAAGAGTGCTTATTAGATATGAAAAGTATAAATGATATGGTTCTCTATCCCAGAAGAGGGTAACATGCGTTGTACAGGTATAAGCACTCAGAGAAAGAGCTCAAAAGTATGGAGTGACAGTGCTGCGAGCCATCAGCTTACACTGCTAGAGCTGTTGTCCTGAATAAGGCTGGGGCTATGGTACTGCAGACCGTGCGGAGGTGTCTGCACGCTGAGCGAACAGACTGCCTTAAGGCAGTGTTTGCGTCCATGCAGCGTGTGGGTGCGTCCCGCGGAAGCAGGAGGGGACGCACGTTGCGCGAGAAATCAGTTAAACTGATTTCTCAACGCGACGGACAGGTCACATGAGTAGTTCGCCCAATGAGGGTGAACCAGCTCCGTGACGTCACTGGCATGCCCCTGGACGGAGCGCGTACCTTGGCCAAAAAATGCACCCACTTCAAGGTGATGCACACTGCCTCCACACAGGCGAAGGCACTATAGACCTGGCCTATGGCTGCGCTTATAGTAAGCACGCGCGACTGCGCGCATAGCATTGCGAGCGACTGTCGCTCAAGGGAACTCTGCACTATGATCTGAGGCAACGGGGAGGCGTAGCCTTGACGCCACAAGTCGGGTTCACACATTGACTGAACTGCTCTCACATGACCAGGCCGTCGCGGTCTCTCCATCACGCTCACTATGGCTGGCGATATAGAGCTGCTGCACTTTGTTCACGCGGGCTGTCACTCACACTATGGACGCAGCTTAACAGAGGTTGTGTGGGTTCTGATCCTGTTGACCATACCCCATCATCATTAGACTTGTCAACCCAATAACACTGAGCTATGGTCTGGCAGTGGGAAGCCAATGGAACAACTTCCTGCGGTTTGTAGTGTTTTATTTATTTTAACTTCAATTCAGTATGTGTCTGGCAGATGACTGTCAATATTTGTGTCCCTGACTGCAGCGTGGCTATTGAATAGCTCAAGTACTTAACAGTTCAAATAATGTTTTTACATGCAATTTTGTTAACTGTTACATAATGCAACTGTCCTTAAGGGACAATCAAAATTCTGTTACACCGTAGCCACCTTTGTGCATATCCGTCATGTAGCACCACCGTCACCCACAGCAGGCTAAAGTTTTGAGCTCTACTTCTCACTGAGTGTTCATACCTGTAGCTCCCTGCCTTCATTTAAAAGCATGCAACTTCCTGGTTGACAGCTTAATGTTCCTCATGAAGCACACCTGAGAGATAGGCGAATAGCTGGATTAGCTACACGTGAGCAGCTCAAGAGTATGTAGTGACAGTGGTGCTACCCATCAGATGGTTTAACTCACACCTAGAGCTGATCCCAGAACAGCGAGTTCTAATCCAGCTGTGCCTGACACCAGTACACCATTCCAATCCCCAGGTGCCTTAGGCTTGCCTACTTAATATATTAGTTCTAGACATTAGTTTAGGATTTTTATCTTATTTACATAAATGCGACTGTTCTCTTCATATACAGCACATTAAAACGTGTTCGACATGTAGCAAAAAGTAACACGAACACAAAAAGATCATGGTCTTTCATAGGAAATTTAGTGTGATATTTATAAGGCTGAAGTGTGGGCTGTGACCTGTAAATATACTTTGCATACAATTAGCATATCTCCCAGCCAGGAACCGCAGGTGTACTACTTTGGAGCACAAGTGGCTCTCCCAAAGTTATTTGGAGGGGCAGACTACTAAATTGAAGTCGAGTCAGTTTCGCAGGTTGTTGAAATCAGCGTAACGGATTGTTAAAATCCGGAATCCGCATAACAGATTTGCACTGGGGGGGTGGGGGGAGGAGAAAAAAAAAATCAGATCTGCCTTTTGTCACTGATCAGCAGATTGAAATTCAGTAGAAAATGTCACCCATCTCTAAATAACTTGTATGTAAAAAAAAGAAAACAAAAAAGTTGCTGAATATGTAACATTGAACTGACTAATAGTGGATATAAATATGCCTGAACTTTGACAGTTCAGTAACTAGCAAATGATCTAGTAGATTAAAGGAGAAGTCCCCGCTGCTCAATATATTTTTGACCCCTCTCCCCCCCCCCCCTCTCTTTAACCGTGACGGGGAAGTAGTGCCAATTTCAGCTAGATACATACCTGTAAACCGAACGCTGTTAGTCACCTTAAGGGGAAACAAAATGGTGGTTTAAGTCTCCAGCGTCATGTGAGCCAATAGCAAGTTACGATGTCATCCATAGTGGCTTCCTATTGGTCCGCATGATGAGGTTGATTTAAATATGCGCAAGTACTGGCGCTACCTTTCCTGGTAGTAATGGGGTGGGGAGGGAGAGAAACAGATGGGGCCTGCACTTTAAGGAATGTTTCAGTGTCTACCAACTCTTACAGCAGTCAATAGTCTCATACAGGACTCATGTGGACCTTTTTAAATCTAGCTAGCCATTATAACCATTACAATGGATTGAACTCATGCATGAGCCCATGTAGCGTTTGCATAACGGAGAACTGGAATGGTTTCTTTCTGGAGATGAATTTAATCCTTTGGGTGGCTCAAGATGCAACCAATACATCATGGGGTCTGGCACTCCAGGGGCACCATGGTTGTAGCGCAGTAGTGCCAACAGGTCAGGTTTGCAGGAAATCCCTGCTTCACCACAGGTGGCTCAGTCTAAGACTGCACCCCCTGTGCTGACGCAAGGATATCCTGAAAACCTGACCTGTTGGTGGCCCTTGAGGACTGGAGTTGCCCACCCATGGTGTAGCGCAGGGATGCGCAAGGCTTCCTACATGCGCCCCCGTCTCCTCTCCGGCTCGCGCCCTCCCTCCCTGCACGGCTCGGCATCAAATGACTTTGCGGGGTCATGTGACATCACGTGACCCCATAGCATCATTTGACGCCAGGTTGCCATGGAGACGCGTTGATGGAAGGCAAGTAAAATTTATTTTAAATTATTTCGGTAAGAGTGGGGCCTGCTAACAGCCACGCCCTCCCGGAAAATCTCACGCCCCCACTTTGCACACCCCTGGTGTAGCGGCTACATCATGTCCAAAGAGTGCTTGTTTTCTAGGGTAGGTCACGTTATGTGAGCTTATGGAGCACAGGACGCAATCTGTACGCACTGCAAGGGAAATGAAAGAAGACTCCACTTCTGTTTCAAGGGACTCCGGGGTGACATGACCTTGCTTTGCAGGAGGGTCCATGACACTGATAAGATCATGGGTTTCACCTTTTGCCACAGCTCTGCATATTTATTCTGACTAACTTCAAGAGTACAGAACAGAACAAGGAGTAGGAGAATTTGGGTGCTCATATGTGGAGAAGGTCCATCAGTCTGGACACTATATAACAAAGTAAGAATTAGTATAGAAGAAAAAATAAATAAAATAGGAAGGATTGTATTTAAAAAGGAGCAATCCAAGCAATATTATACGTGTTTTTTTTAAATAAATCAGTTCTGTACAGGCATACCCCGGTTTAAGTACACTCACTTTAAGTACACTCGCGAGTAAGTACATGTCGCCCAATAGGAAAACGGCAGCTCACGCATGCGCCTGTCAGCACGTCCTGAACAGCAATACCGGCTCCCTACCTGTACCGAAGCTGTGCGCAAGCGGGGAGACTATAGAGCCTTTTACAAATGCCTTATTTATATCAGTTATGCACGTATATGACATTTGCAGTACAGAACAGGCATCGATAAGTGGAAAAAAGGTAGTGCTTCACTTTAAGTACATTTTCGCTTTACATACATGCTCCAGTCCCATTGCGTACGTTAATGCGGGGTATGCCTGTACTATTAAATACTTTTTTTTTTATTTTAAAATTCAACTCCATGCTATTTTTAATTAATGTTATTATACTATGCACCTTTTAATTTCTACAACAGGCACACCTCTCGCCAGCAGTGCAAGATCTTTGTAACACTTTGTCTGATAATTTGTTGCCAATATTCCCAGCAGTTTCAGCTGTAAACTGTAATAGATAATGTTACCTTAGTAATATTAGAATAAATTGTAGCTTCTGAGTTACATTGAAGGCTTGATTTGAAACTGAAAGGCAGCCATTTAGTGGAAGCAGGATAGTGCTGATCGATCACGGGAGAACCAAATTGATCGGCAGAGTGGCTAATTAGTTTTTAATAATGGTAATCAAATGCTACGTACAGTATATTAAAACAAAAAAAAAAGATTTTATTTAAGATGCTTGGATTGCCTCTTTAAAATAGACATTTTGGTTCCCGTCGTGTCGAAGAGGAGTTATTATTCCAAGTCCGAGATAGATATATAAAAATATATTCCGTTTTTCAGGATTTATTTCTTGTAAAATCGGTTTGTTTACATACTCCCCCATACAGTGTCTCCTACTTGTGGCAGGGGTACTTAAAATAAAAAAAAACAAAAAAAAAAAAAGAAGATAGACATCTCAGCTGTGTACCAATATGCATTGCAACATTAGAGGCTTAGACTCTGTTGCCACAAATATAGTGAATAAGTATGAACTTTTAAAAAGGGATTATAACAAATCAAATTGACAATATTGAAATCACTGCAGCATTATTAATCGAATGTGCAGTCATCCCTTAGTGATAGCAATACTTACTGTCGTTTTTTTCCCACGGGCATCAAATCAAACAATGATCGAAATTAAATGCCAATAAAACTCTGCTTTAAGTATGCGACAATCTAACAATTTATTTATACCAATAAAAAAAAAATTATGTAGTTGTCATGTAATTTTTTTAATTACAGCAACAATCAGAATGTAGGGCTCTGCTTTTTCATTATAACAAACTAGCACAGACATTACAGAACAAAAATAGTGATCAGAGGCCCAATGAGCAAAATTTGTATGTGAGAATGTCTGCATGTGGTATGTCTGCCTCTGAATATAGCACTTATTTTGCTGCAGAGATCACACAAGTACATCACTGGGTGTTGCCTTTTCTTTTCTGCAAGATGGATGCAGGCCCGACTCAACAACCCCCCCCCCCTTATTGTTAAAAGTATAATCTACAAGAGTACAACAATTTCCATTTTTCCTCTGTCACAGCCAGTGTGTTTAATCGTTGCTGATCTCATCAGTCTAGACAGACTTGTAAGGCAACGATGGAAAGGGAGAGGGTGTCTTATTTGCAACGCATGGCCATTCATTCTCCAGCTCACACAATACAAATTACTCCACTTCATACTCATTTTATCAGCAGTGTTAATTTTTCGCTGACATAAAAAAAAACCCACAACATACACACGTTCAGTACTATAATATATATATATATATATATATATATATATATATATATATATATATATATATATATATATATATATATATATATATATATTCTCATGAGATTTAGGAAGGAAAGAGCGTTTCGGAATATTTTTTTCATTCAATAGTTGTGTGCAGCAAGTTGTAGGTCTCCGATGCCAAACTAATTGAAGCGCATTTTGCCACCGAACCCATGCTATTATTTTACGGCAGTGACCGTGTTAAGCATCTTATTAGCTTAATTGCAGAAGAATGGCAGTGAAAGGGTTAATAAATACAACCCCATTGACTCTTACCCTAGGGGTGCAACCTGCAGCCACAAGGAATCCGTGTGGAAAATATAGTCTTTCTTTGCAATTATGTATATGCTGCAGCGAAATCAGGTGTATGTATTTATCTCACCATTTCGCATTCAAATGTAGCATGTTGTCCTGTGACCGATAAGGCCACATATACAAAACGGGCTTAGTTGGGGTTGCATTAATGGTCCTTCAATTAGACTACAGTATATTCAATAGATCTACAGTGCTCCTTAACTGCCTCTTGCAAACCCTAGGGGGCCTATGAAAGCTAAAGTGCAGCAATCCTGGGACAAAGAAAACTGCACCAGATGTACCACAGAAAGAAACCTCTGAAATCAGCAGGGCTGCCATTTTTTTTGTCAAATATATCTCATGTGCTTTCATGAGCCCCAGAATTGCTCCACTTGTCTTCAACACGGACCCCATGGTATGTGGCAGGGTGCTCCTCCTGACACACCCTTCCTCTGTTGGCATCTTCTCCACGAACCTGGCCTTTGTTTCTGTGCTTGGACGTGTGTTGCCTATTACACCATAGTCATCACTTGGTCATGCTGCTGCCATGTTACATGTAAAGGCTAGGAACTATATATATATTGACGGGATACTTGACTGCAAGTCCGCTTGCACCCCACAAGAAAGAGGGCTGCCCCCTTGCCAGGAAAGTAGGGATTTCGTCCCTCACCCAGGGATGAACCGGTGACCCACCCCTTACCGAGGCTCTGTATCTCATCCCTCCACGGCCCGCCTCCTCTTTTGTCCCCCTTCTCTCCCAACACCTCAACCCTGCAGCCCCTCTCTACCTCTTCCATCACCCCCCACCCATCTCTTCCATTACCCCCCACCCATCTCTTCCATCACCGCCCTTCCCCCCACCCCTGTCTCTCCCACCAGCCTCCCTCACCATGTCTCCCCCCCCCTTACTCCCCTGGGTCCCCTTCCCCCCCCCTCCCGGGATACACACCCTGCCCCCCCCTCTCCCGGGATACTCACGCTACCCCCCCTCCCGGGATACTCACCCTGCCCCCCCCTCTCCCGGGATACTCACCCTGCCCCCCCCCCCTCTCCCGGGATACTCACCCTGCCCCCCCCCTCTCCCGGGATACTCACCCTGCCCCCCCCTCTCCCGGGATACTCACCCTGCCCCCCCCCTCTCCCGGAATACTCACCCTGCCCCCCCCCTCCCCCGGGATACTCACCCTGCCCCCCTCCCGGGATACTCACCCTGCCCCCCCCCTACCGGGATACACACCTTGCACCACCGGGATACTCACCCTGCCCCCCCCTCCCGGGATACACACCCTGCCCCCCCCCCCGGGATACACACCCTGCCCCCTCTCCCGGGATAGACACCCTGCCCCCCCTACCGGGATAGACACCCTGCCCCCCCCCGGGTTACACACCCTGCCCCCCCCCGGGTTACACACCCTGCCCCCCCCCCCCGCGTTACACACCCCCCCCCCCCCCGCGTTACACACCCTGCCCCCCCCGGGTTACACACCCTGCCCCCCCCCCGCGTTACACACCCTGCCCCCCCCGGGTTACACACCCTGCCCCCCCGGGTTACACACCCTGCCCCCCCCCCGCGTTACACACCCTGCCCCCCCCGGGTTACACACCCTGGCCCCCCGGGATACTCACCCTGCCTCCCCACGATCTCCGCCACATGCTCGGAGCTGGGCACCGGTACCAGCTCGTTGGTGTTGACGCTCTTCCTGCGCAGGCTGAGCGCGGCCTGCTCCCCTCCCCCGGTGGGGTACGCGACCTGACCCCCGGGCCCCCTCACAACCACCCCCTCCTCCCCACCCGGGTACAGCAGCGCCTCTGCCCGGGGTAACAGCAGCAGCCTCTGCCTCCGCAGCGGGGAGCAGGACCCCGCCGAGCCGCCCTCCTCCTCCTCATCCTCCATCTCCTCCCCGGGCCTCTCCTCCTCTTCTTCTTCTTCTTCTTCCTCCACCCCGGTGGGGGGCTCCAGGCCCAGCCCGGCCAGCCTCGCCCGGATCTCCTCGGGGACCCCCCTCCAGGAGGCCGCGGTAACCGCGCCGCTGCCCGGCATAGCGCTGCCCTGCACCCCCCTCCTTACAACGCGCTTCGGGGGGGACCCACCGGGTTATCAGCGGCTTAAAACATCGTCCGCAATTAAAAAACAAAGATAGGGGGGGGGACAATTAACGAGCCGCTCCGCGCATCTCCCCCCTCTTCTTCTTCCTCCTCACACACCGGCTCCTAGCGCGGCCGGGCCGGATAACGTCATCTCGCTGCCCGCCCGCACGGCGGAATTTACTTTAATTGTTGTGTGGCCGCTCCACGCGCGCCCGCCTACTCTTTTTTTTTTTTCCCCCTCTCCTCTTCTTTCCCCCCCTCTCTTTGTCTCCTCGTTCCCCCTGTTGAAACTGAGCGCGTGACGTGGGGAGCAGGTCGGCAGCCGATTGGTTTGTTGAAGGGTGACAGGGAAAGGGGGAAGAAAAGGAAGCGTGTGATTGGGTGAAGGGGGGTGGCCTATTGTGACGTCACAATACAGCTGCCGTCTGGAGACTGAGAGGGGGGGGGGGAGAGGATGACGGACACGTGATTGATAAGGCAGGGGAGTTAGTTCCTCTTGTGCTAGAGGTTACATAGGGATAGTCCACTGCATGCAGGCAACATCATCATAATATCAATAATGGGTGAGGGAGAAGGAGCGGCTGGCTCAATGAGTAACGACACTGACTGGCGCAGGGGAACCTGGTTCAACTCTCAGTGTCGACTCCTTGTGACCTTGGGCAAGTCACTTTATCACCCTGTGCCTCAGGCACCAAAAACATAGATTGTAAGCTCCACGGGGCAGGAACCTGTGTCTGTAACATGTCTCTGCTACGTAATCTAGCAGCGCTATACAAGAACAAACAATTATTATTAGTGCAAAATACAACAGACAGGGCTAACAGTCATAGAAGAAACATGCACAGAGTGAAGAAGCCAGTGAGAGGTTCAAGAGCAAAATAACCATTGAGATGCTGAAACCCTAACAATATCACTTATATCTGAGCTACAGGAAATGTAGGAGAAAAGGCAAACTTGCCTGCCCAGTTAGTAATTGCAGCATAATTTCTAACCATTTCAGAAGCTGTACATGGAGCTTCTTGAAATGAGGTGTACAGTAAATAAAAAATACCACTGGTGGTGCATTTGCACTTCTCCGACAGGTCTGCAACCCTGTCTTTCCCCATTATTGCATAGCAAACAGTGCTTGAAAACAGGTACAATAATTGCTAGTTCCTTTTGTTAGCGTTGAGTTCAGCAACTGCCAGCAGATGCGCAGCGCATAAGCAGTTATATTTGATTTATTTATAAAAGGTTTTACCAGGAAGTAATACATTGAGAGTTACCTCTCATTTTCCAGTATGTCCTGGGCATAGAGTTTAGGCTAAGGTCCCGGTCACGACGCTGTAACGCGCGCCCGCGCTTTTGGCGGCGCGTTCAGCCGATTCCCTGGTCTGCAGCTCACTGCAGGAGCAGAGACCGGGGAGGCGTGGCGGAGGAGTGATGGGGGCGCGGCCATGATGTCACCCGGCAGGTTCGCCCTCATTGGCTGAACCGCCGGGGGGCGTGCCTAATCGCTCGACGCGAGTCCTGCTCTCAATTCTATTGAGAGCAGGAGTAGCTCTCGCACGAGCGCTGCGGCCCCCCCTCGCAGCGGGCCCGGCGCCATTGCGGGGAGGGCTCTCGTGCGCTGTAGTAGGCAGCGGGGGCAAGTAGTGCTACTGTATTTGACTTAGATTGTAAATGTATTTAACATTGTGGAATAGTTATTCAGACTGTTTTTTTTTGTTTTGTTTTTTAAGGAAGTTTTATACAACATGGCTAAATAAAAGAATAATGTATACATCAAATAGAAGTGATGATAAATTCACTAGAACTGGCAGCTCATTTTTTAAATCGGGCATTGATCTCCAAGCTGCTGTATTTAGCTGAAGGTTCCACGATTCAACCACTTGGAGTCGGGCAGGGGAGCGCTTCTCGTTTCTCGCACGCAGAAATAGGTACCATAAGTCACGGGAGGACAAAAATATACAAATCTTGGGAGGCAGGCCAAATTTTAGGAACCAGAGCGTAGATAAACAAAAAAATAAAATAAATAGGAATAATGTACATTTATGTTCTAATGGCTTAAGTGGGATGTGACCCCTTTAGTCAGACTTTTTTTTTTCTAGTCCCTGCTAAAAGCTTTAGATAATAATTTTAGATATTGTAAATTATTTGATAGTTGATGCTTTTTTCTTTTCGTTCTTTTTTTGGGCTCGGTGTGCAGATCTACTAAATATATTTGAAATTCTAAAGCAACTACTGTATAATAAAGCTTTAATATTGCTGCAGTTCCAATAATTTGCTGCAAAGATTCACTACTGATCTCTGCCCTGAAGAAGCGTTTTCGATGGCGAAACGCACGCGTCAGCATTTTCTCTCAGATGTGCACGCGCAGGGTCTGATCTACACCACACTGCACTAACCTCGCACGGCGAGACTGTGCGGTTCCCTGCAAGTGCACCATATAGGTCTGTGGTCGTGCCCGAATGGATACGCGGGACCACCATTTAGTGTGAAGGGGGAATCCTCTCTACACACACTAGCTCTATCCGAGGGATGGTATTCTCGTACCCATTCATGAATATGGGTTGCCGTCCCTCTCTTCTGTGTATATATACATGATCATTTGAGTGAGGGATTACTCGCATATGACTCAGTTTATTCCCACTGTCTGGTGGTAAATGGGTGCCCATTTACTAATATGGACATATTGTCTATTAGGGTTACTAGAGGTAATTGCCCTCCCTGGAACCCAATACTACATTACCATATACTACTCACCTCTCGGAGAGCTTACATACCCAGGATGTTCACCTATTCATTGTGTACCTGAGTACCCTGGCTGGGACCTGGATCTCTGGATATTGATTGCTGTCCTCTGACGTCCAGGGTTACTTTAGGTCAATCAGAGGGGTTGTTTTGCCGCTTGCCAACTAAATGAGTGAGGAGGCTCTGATTGTACAGAACCTATCCTGATCACAACGCGAAGGTTCACCTCTACCATCAGTCGGTTCTGTGATCCTTAGCTCAGGAATATATAAATACTGAGAGGAGGGTATGTTCATAATATGTGACTGAGCGGCTCTATTTTACACTCCGTCTGTAATTTTGGGACCTGGATACCCTTTTAGGTCACATATTGCTCTGGTATCACCAATAAGATATCCAATCACTCTGTTTACTGCTTGTACTACCATTACCGGGGAGTTCTTACCCCTACATGTTCTGAAGAAGAAGTAACGAGACCATGGACACAAGTAGTACACACTTAACAAACCATATTTGTGAGTGAACAATTAGACTGACCGCACGATTGGAACACACATTTCCTCTGATATACTGTACACAGGTCTGGATTCCGGTATATAATAAGACATTCTGACCTCTAACAATGATATACAGTCAGATCAGAATTTCATAGCAGCTCCCCTTTCCCCCTTCAACCTATTATTTAAGCAGAACCCTACTGAGGCTCTGTTTCACAGTGAGTGACTAGGTACAGTACTGGCCACCCACCTTTAGTGCTAGGATCCTGAGTGTACACTATACTGAGCATTAGATCCAATATGCGTTCAGTTTGTCATTTTAACACCCTTTCTGTTAGTACTGTATGTTGTATGAAATAAACTTGTTTTAATTATCATTTATTCATCAGAGCGTGAGCTCGAGTGCTTGACTTGGGTCCCTTCTCTTTTTGCCAGTATTATCTCTACCCACCCAAGAGCACCGCTGACATACCATATCTAGCAGAAGCGGGGGCTCCCTATTGCAAAGGTAGACTGCATTTTTAAGAACAGACATTTATAGTCAGCTATCCTTTACCACTTGCACACCTAGCAAGAGCCTCTATTATAGAATAATTCTGCAGTTGCATGCATCGTTTCACTCTCTTACAGTTAATCAGACAAACTTACACAATCCAGCTCTTACAGCTAATCAAAGTCACACATGCCACGAGCTCACCTCAACTCTCACTAATCAGGCAGGCATATGCAGCTTTCAGTGCTCCTAGAGGTTAATCAGCCACACATACATCACATCCAGCTCTTAGAGGCCAACTCAGGGCACACGTTTCTTATTATAAACTGATCAGGCACATATATGAAGCGCTCAACTGTTTTACAGCCACATACAGTATACATGTAGCCCCCTGTAAACAGCACAGGCTATACCTATCTTCCTCCTACTGTGGTAAGTCCTGTTAAAGGCAGACACCAGTAGTAATCATGGGTTTCCCCCCCTTCCTGCCCTGAGTGATAGATGCAGGCCCCTTACTCTGCTGCGGGCGTGAGACAGAGGGGAGGTCCTGCTGACATCATGAGGGGTGGGGCTTAGCTTATTTAGCAGCCCATTCCTGTAAGTGACAGGTCTGTCTAGACTGGAGTCTACGAGGGAGTGGACTCTGGAGTCTGTCCTGGGAGTGAGGAATATACCGAGCTCCGTCCTGGGAGCAAGCAAGAGAGAGAACTCTGGTCTATGACAATTGACGAACCAGCCGAGTTCAGGTGGACCAATGCCCCTCACCCTGATGAGGGGGTGATGGGGAGGATCTACCCCCGCCCATAGGGGACCCTCTGAGGCGGGCACTGGGACATTGAGACCCCAGCACAGTCCATCCTGTTGGAGTGCACACTTGGAGGGAAGGAGAGGAGTAAGGCCTGTACAGAGTGAAGGGTCGTGATAATTGGGGACATTGCTGTGGTTGTTGTAGCTGCTTGTCGCTACTTCTGCCGGGCGCTGCTCGGACCAATAAAGAGAGACATTACCTTTTTACTAAAGACTGTTGTGTGATTCTGGAGCATCCACCCTGGGACCAGGGGTCACTCTTCTATACGGGTCCTACCCCATACCCTGGGAAGGTATAGAGGATGGAGGCGCTGCACCATCACTGAAAGCATGGAGGCTACTACCCCAGAAGCCTGGTCCTGTGATACCCCACACCACCGCGGGAGACTCAGGCCCTCCTGTTCCACGCAGGTACGCACCACCCAGTACATGTAATCTGCCCTCACACACCCTAGATATGTCAGATGGGTCTAGGGGGGGGGGGGCTGGGGGGAATAAGGGTTACATACACTATACAGCCCTGTACAATATAGTTGGACTCACATACCCATCCGTCCAGTCTCAGACTTTGACAAGCAACACACACACATCTCAAACTCTCCCATGGGCAAAATGGTAGAACAACAAAATACCAGATTAACCAAATTGAACAGGGCTTAGGGCTCTGGGCATAAATGGGGAAGCCTGTGAGTTACATTCAGTTCAATAAGACTCAGGCTTCTCTGACAATGAGAAGTGGATTCACAGCATATTAAACATGCGCCCTACAGACACAATTGGAGAAGGAGTAACTGCAGTAGATGGCAGGGCCCGGGCAGGAGTCATTTTAAACCATTGTCGGCTATGAAGAAGATGACAGAAATTATTGTAATAGCCCATTTTTCGAGTGTGTATTTCAACTGTTCCGCAGTTTGTATCTTGTGGACGGAAATCATCGGAAGATCATGTGCTTAGAGTACATGGAGGAGCAATGCAGAATAACAAGCCACAACCAATGCAAGCTCGGAAGGGACCAAAACCTCAAGTCTGCTAGGAAGCGTAAAAGAAATTGAATACAAAAATCACTCACAAAGCCTCAAAATCTAAAAAAACCCTGTGCTTATCTTTAGTCAGTGGTTGAAATTGCTGAAAAAGTAGTTGTACTGTATCGGTCTTTAAAAAGATCTACATTTACCTTGCAGCAAATCTCTTTGCACTGTATTTTAAGCAATATTCATCCAATAAAAATTGAAAGCAGCAGAGGCTTTCTAGAATAAATTCCCTTTTACTTTAAAAAGAAAATAGTAACTAAAAAGGTAGTGGAGCATTGTAAGGAACCTCAACCCCCTCTAATAGTGCGTCTGAGATCAGATGCATTGTAACGAACCCCAACCCTCTCTAATAGCGCGTCTGAGATCAGATGCATTGTAAGGAACCCCAACCCTCTCTAATAGCGCGTCTGTGATCAGATGCATTGTAAGGAACCCCAACCCCCTCTAATAGCGCGTCTGAGATCAGATGCATTGTAAGGAACCCCAACCCCCTCTAATAGCGCGTCTGAGATCAGATGCATTGTAAGGAACCCCAACCCCCTCTGATAGCGCGCCTGAGATCAGATGCATTGGATTTTCTTCTGTATCTTGTCCATTTTTTTAATGACCTAATTGCAGGGAACCCTTTAAGGATGGCCAGGGAACCCAATGCTTCCTAGGAAACCCTGTTGAAAAACCCTGCGCTAGAAGAACACAAATACAAGAACAGTATATATGCATGTGGGGATGTGTGAATTTTTGTATGTGTTTGAGTGAACATGTGCAGTCCTGTGTATACCATTGTATACATCAGTGTATTTGTATTTATTCCTGTACATTGGTATGTTCGTGTTTACTGTGTGCATTAGTAAATCTGTGAAGTGGCATTAAAGAGTACCATGTGCTGGTGTTATAGCACTGCAGCTGTACTGTAAATGACAGAGACAGCACTTTTTTTTTTTTTTTTTTTAACCTCTTTACTACCAGAGGGGCAAGCAATGCATAGCAGAGCAGGTAAGGAGATACAATGAGTGCTTACAAATTATTTACCCTGCCTGACTCCTTGACAAATACAGCAACATTTTCTTTTGTCATCTAGTTTAACTCCCATTTTCCTATTCACGATTATAAGACATTCCTACTGTACGTGTGTTCAGCAAAGATACAATATCCATGAGCTGTTTGCATATCTTCTACTGGCCACACACCATTGTCCCAATACTCAAAATATGTATCGTATGATAAGTACAATGTAGTACTTTTTCTGTACTTCAACAAGAGTTCAGTTTTTATTTGACTCTTAGGCCTCGGGCATGGTCAGCGCTTATGCGCTGACCCGTGCTGAGCCGTGCTGCTGCTCGGCACTGAGCCCCTGCAGCCGCAATGAGAGCGGCTTTAGCAGGGGCTCGCGCACGCGTCCGCACGCTTGGGGAAGCGTGTGTCTCACCGAGTCTTCAGATTTTCCTGCTTGCCGGAGCGCAGGGCCGGTCACGTGAGCGGTTCGCCCAATGAGGGCGAACCAGCTCCGTGACGTCACTGGCCCGCCCCCGACACGCCCACGGACGGCGAGCTGTGTAAGGCCAGGGAAAGCACCGCTTTCCCTGAGCCTCAACGCGCCTCCGCACTCGGCAAACCACTATGTCCCAGGCCTTACATGCAACGTCTCCCCTTAGTCATCATATTACATGCCCCTTAAATATGGGAGCAGTTTTAAGCAAGAACATCCTGTGCTGAAAGCAGATTTCATAGCACACCTGGTCTGCATCTGGTAATGCTATGTGCCAGTCTTGTGTAATAGCTAAACCTCATTATGTGAAATGTCTAATTAAAAGGGAATTCATGTTTTGTTTTAATTTAATCACAATCTAATGTCCAGGGGGGTAGTCTTAAGGGACTCGACAAGCGACAAGTAACATCAAAATGTCTTGAGTGGCAGCCTGAGACGATAGATATTGAGACCTCCGAGAACAGCAGTTTGAAGGTTAATCACAGCACTGGAGCTTCTGCAACACTAGATCCCGATTGACTGTTAAAAACCTCTGCCCATTTTAGAACTACAGCACCTTCAAATTCCATTGCACATTATATTTAGTTTTCAGAGTTTTAAGAAGGTGGTAACGTACTCCGGAGTGGGAGCTTTGAGTGGAAGCCGTAGCGGCATGACAGGAAAAAAATAGAATTGTTGTAAAAATGTCTTGGTTGGCAGTGGACACATTTTTTGAAAAGTTGCCGAAGTACAGGTGGAACTGAGGTAAATCTCTAGTTACAGATGTTTTGTTTGTCACGACTTTTACGATTGATGATCTTGGCCGCTTTACCGGCTTTGTAGATGTCACCACTGCTAGAATATATCATTGTGGTTAATAGAAGCAATTGGTTTAGCAATAATAGAGGCACAAGACATAAGAATTTAGGTAGCAGGGTTTCAGGGCCACATGAGTGGTGTAGCTTTGAGGTGAGAAGGTCCTGCTCAGACAGATTCTGTAACTGGGGGGAATTTTAATTTGGTGGTGCTGTTGGAGTTCTTTTTTTTTTGTGTTAGCCTGCCGGGCTGTATTTCCAAATTGCCACTACTGCTATTGAAAAGACGATTTCAGGTGGATAGTGACGTGTCACATCCTACAATGAAACTCCCTACAGTACTGCTGGGTTAGGAATATTGCCAGAGGCAATGACAAACATTATTAGTATTTGAGGTATTTTCAGAAAGTTTGTCCGCATAATGCTTTGATGTGGCAGTTGTTATTTGCTTTGTACATACAGTACTTTGTGCATGTGTCTATAGCAGGGGTGTAACTACACTGCAGCAAAACCCGAGTGGCCCGAGAGCAGGGGGGGGGGGGGTGGCACTGCTGGCTGGCATTGGAAGTTGGGCCTGGCCAGAGGTCGGGCTCCAGCTCTGTGTTGGACTGGCGGGGCCTTTGTTTTCTGCAGGGCCCTTATGCCAAGCCCCCCCCCACCCCGCCAGTGTACCTGGCCAGAAGTTTGGCCACCCAGAAATCGGGCCCAACTTCTGCATCTGCCCACATGGCCCCAGCTTGCCACTGGCACAGGCCCCAAGGCTTCGCCCCAGTCCCACATTGCCCACAAGGCAAGGTAAGAAGGGGGAGATTAAGTGTGCGGTGGGAATGGGGAGTTGAGTGTGAGGAGGGGGGGAATTGAGTGTGAAAGGAAAGTGGAGTTGATTGTCAGAGTTAGAGGGGAGGGGGAAAAGGTGAGAGAGTTAGAGGAGGGGAAGAGTTAGAGAGGACGGGGAAGAGTGAGAGTAGGAAGAAGAGTGAGAATTAGAGAGGAGGTGAGAGAGTAAGGCTGCAGCCCCAGTGTTTCCTGCAGCATGCCCGACTGGCGGCGCTTGCACAGGTGAAAGCCGCATTGTGCGGTCTAGGGGGAGTGATGGGAGGCACGGGGGCCCCGGCCATTACGGGGGGAGGGGGCACGGCCATGACATTAGCGCAGCACAACGCACAGCACACTCACTATTGGTCCACCCGATCTGCCCTGCCCCTTGCTGTATAATGCCAACAGACAGCGATGCTGAAAAACCACCTCAACACTCTGTGAATAGCTTGATCAAGTTACGCAGACTTACCTTTATTAAATGAATTTATACCCTTTTAACCTCTAGTGCGCTCTTCTGTTCTGATCCCTCTTCAGATCTTCCTCTGCATATAATAGCAGAGATTTACTGGTTCATATACGGGAAACGCTGTGGGATTTCCTCACATAGCCTTAAATAAATATTTTTGACACTTCAGCGCACACTCCTTCCCCCCTTCTCCCTCCTCACATATTTTTTTTTAGATGTTTTATTTTACTCAATTGCTACACTTATCACTAGTAATTATTTTAATGGTGTGGCTTAGTCTTAATAGACCAATAAAGGTTAAGTTTTACCAGCATAAAACATCAGGTGGTTTCTTTACCAGGATCCAAACAGGGTGTTAGGTGCACAGATGCATCGACTTGGGCTACGCTTATAGTGCTGGCGACGCGACGGCGATGTCAGGCTACGGTAGCTGGAAAAATCAGATTGAGATGACTCCCAGCGATCGCGACGGCAGCAATGCATTTGTTTTGACGCGCCGTCGCCGGCACTAAAAGCGCAGCCTTAATCTGAGTCTGGCTAGGAAGTTCTCTTTGGTGTAAATGGCAGGAATCTGCTCCCTTCAAATCACATCAGCAAGTGTTCCATGAAGTTCATGTCCCCCCCCCCCCCCCGAGGACCTCACATTGTGCGCTCAAGCAGTATCCAGGTGGGTTGCAGCCAAGTGGAAGACTATTCCCCAGATACGCTCATGTAAAGTATCCCATCCTTTGTTCTTGACTCCTCCCAAAGGCACTCTCCAATTACAATTCAATTGTAGGCCATTCCCCCCTGCACCTACTACTTCCTACCAGGGAAGGGGGTCCTAGGCTAGTATAGGAGTTAACAACAAATATACAGAATACCCCAACTGTGCTTCAGATGTAAGTGTGACAAATATTAAATGTCCTTTAAAGACGAGTGCCTTCTCTTCAAGAGTATTCCCTCTCGTAGAAGTGTAGGTAGTATATAAAGTATAGAAGCACAAAACACCACTACAATGGTGCAGGCACCTTTAATAGCTCAAAATAATAAAGATAAACTGATAGAAAACACACATGAGACGCTTTACATTTGTGCTTGGTGTTAAGCACTACACTTGTGAGTGTGATTTTTTTTATACCAGTTTGTCTTTATTATATTGAGCTATTAAAAGTATCTGCACCACTGGAGGTGTGCTTTGTGCTTCTCTATTTTTCTATAGTATCGCAGTTAACAATTAAGTGGCCATATCAAAATCCTTCAGGCTCAACAAAGCTTTTGTCAAATCCTGTACATTAAGGATTCTGTAGGAAGGCCAGTAGCAGGCTTTAAATATATCATTTTGTTCTTGTTTTATGACTAGACTGTAATGACTACTTCACCTTACTTTCTGTTCTGTCCCCTACGCCAACCAAGTAGTATCAGTCTCCTGTCATCTAGGGCTCAAGGGATGAATGATATAAAATAGAAAATTATGAAATGCTACATTTATTATAATGTATTCAAGGTCCCTTATATTGAACAGTGTTATTAACAAGGGAGTTTAGAGAGAATCTCTAGCAGTGAGGCCGGGGAAGTTGTTATGTGATACAACTAGGATTAAGCTGTTCTCCACTAGATGTCTGTTGCTTGTTATTAAAAAAAGTCACATTTTTGTTTCTGAAAAAAATGCAGAAATATGAATGCTATTTGGTGAGTATAGGAGCTTAGGAGAAAGATGAGCGAGTGAAGTCATCAATATTTTTTACATGTTTGGGCGGAAGCATTGTACAGTATATTTATAATTATTTTGTTTGAAGAAGGTACAGTACAAGCATGAAGTTCAGTGAGATGCTGGCTAAAATTGTGCAATACCGTATTTGCTCGATCGTAGGGCGACCCTGAATATATGGCGACCCCCTCGATTCCAGCCTCCGCTAATGGTAAAAAAAGTAATATGTCTGCTGCTGTGTTGCTGCCTTAGGCTGCGTCCATGGTGTCTTCTCCCGTGCTGAGGCACGCGGAGGCTGAGGGAAATCGAGTGCTTTCCCTGGCCTTGGTCCGTGCGCCGTCCGGGGGCGTGTCGGGGGCGGGCCAGTGACGTCACGGAGCTGGTTTGCCCTCATTGGGCAAACCGCTCACGTGACCGGCCCTGCGCTCCGGCGAGCGCCAAATCTAAATTTTGTATAAGACCTATGCTTCCGCACGCTTGCGGAAGCGTAGGCGAGCCCCTACTAAAGCCACTCTCATTGCGGCTGTAGGGGCTCACTGGTAAGCATCAGCACGCCTCAGCACGGGTCAGCGCGGGGGCGCTGACCA
This sequence comes from Ascaphus truei, assembly GCF_040206685.1. Lineage (NCBI taxonomy): Eukaryota > Metazoa > Chordata > Amphibia > Anura > Ascaphidae > Ascaphus > Ascaphus truei. The sequence goes on from NC_134483.1 coordinate 36,179,867, forward strand.
TGACCGAGGCCTTAGGCCTCGGATGTAGTGGACGCATGACGGAGCGTATGGCGTCACGACCGCCTCGGCTGAGTGATCTGTGGCCCGAGATCCACAACGATGGGGGGGGGGGAGCGTGGCTGTGACATCATGGGAGCGGTTCATCCGCATTGGCTGAACCTGCTCACGTGATCCGGCTGTCATGCGACAAAAACAAAATTGTTTGTCTACTGAAAGATCTGCTGCTCCGTCGCACTTCCTCGCACAATGACCGGCCCCATAGATCCCCTGCATTTTGTTAGACTCGTGTGCACCGTCACTCGCACCATAGCCGCTGTTTTACACAGGATTGAAAGGAGCTTCAATCCTGTATAAACTATTAATACAGTAGCGATCTGCACATATGCGAGCACTCGCGCATACACAGACGGCTCCTGCGTTAATAGCTTACACATGATCGAAAGGAGCGTTCGCACAGGCGGAGATGGCTAATGTGTTAATGGATTACACAGATCTGACTACTCTCGCATGCGCAGAAGGCTACTGTGAAGCGGCAGAATGTGCGGAGCCCAATTATAAGGCGTGTATAGACTTTTCAATTTAACTTTATTGAAAATAACTTTGCCTTCTAATCGGGCAAAACCAGTATTATATGCCGCCCCTGCCAGCCTCTGCACACACTCCAGCCACGGGCCACTTTTTTAGTAAGGGGGAAATACTGCGAGCAGACACTGAAAACCAGGGTTTGCCTCTTTACGGTCGAGGACTAGTATGCAGTTTGAGCCACAGGTTACATTTTCTTCAGATCGTGGAAGTTCGTGGGGTCGGGGTGTTTGGGTTTCCACTATTCACACTGGCTCATCTCTAGTAAAATACCTTAAAATGGAACCTTTATGCACTGAGACTGAGGGATCTCCTTTACTAAAATATTTAAGAAACCTTCCATGTTAATAATAGCCTTTCTAGACAAATATTCAGGGCTTGTTTTGAGGGTTGTGAGCACTATATATACACCCCACTGACAATGTTATATGCTATGTCTCGATGAAGGTGTACATTTACACCAAAACTTTGATTTTACAATACTGTACATGTTTTCTTTATAAAAACTGGTGTTCTGTTCTATTTGTGCTATTCTGGTTACACGTTTGCAGTAGCTGGAATGCAATGTATGTGCACCCAGCAGTTTCAGTTTCCGTTTGTGTGCATCTCCATTCTCCAAAATGCAAATGTTCAGGTCTGCCATTAGGGAGGGGGGAGCGCAGTCCTGGGCCCGGAGGAGAAGAGGGACCCAGTCGGCTAAACCTTGAAGCTGGGCCCGGCCACAAGTTGAATGCATCTTCTGGGATCAGCCTTTTCTTTTCTGAGCCCGCCAAAGCCCACCAACCTAAGCAGGTAGGTCACACCATCCGTCTTGTTCAACAAACAGGGCGGAAGTTCTGATTTCTGTTATGTGCCAAGGAATGCTGGTGGCCAACCTAAAAACATTTCTTTACAATGATCACAGTATGTACAATAATTATATATATTTTTTGTAACTTAAAGTTTTATTGGGTTTACACAATATATCCAGATCACATTTCATCTAATCTCATTTTTTTAAATCAAATCAACAAACAATATCAAATGAACACAACCCATCAAAATCACGGGGGAGGGGGGTAGAGGGTCAATGGGGGAGGCGGAGGTTCTCTTTTATCTTTTGGTCCATGTCTTGGGTCTTTTATCATCTCCTTGCGGCCATCTTGTGCCTTATCCTCTCCCATGCGGTCTCAAACACCCATTGTCGTCACTAGGGTCTGGTTCTGGCTTCCTTATCTTCTATGTCCTTTTAAAGCATGATTCCCTCAGTCACAGGACTTTATTTATTTATATCAAAGCATAACTGTGGCACCGTTCATCCCTGGAATATCTATTTGGGTCTGCCATGGTAGCCAACCTTTTAGAAATTTTTGCGCCAGTGTCATTAACTAAACTGGTTCGTTTTTCCATCTGGCTGACAAACCAAATTCTATTTTGAATTGCAGTAATAGATGGAATTTCGTTTTGCTTCCACAATGCTGCGATCTCGCATCTCGTTGCCGTTGCAATATGAGCAACTAATTTATTTTTGACCCTGGCTAAGCCCTGAGTTGGTCTGTTCAATAGGAAGAGCCACGGGTCCATGGGGATGGTGAGGCCCAATATCCTCTGTAGCCAATCTCTAATCTGCTCCCATAGGGGCACAACTCGAGGGCAAGACCACAGCATATGTAGCAGATCAGCTCTTTCTCCACATTGTTTAGGGCACAATGGTGAGTAACCCGGAATACATTTTGATAATTTTAGTGGGATGAGGTACCATCTCATTAACACCTTATATGTGTTCTCCTTTAACGTCGTGCAAATCGAGCTCTTAGCCACCGCCAAAAAGATCTCATCCCATTCCTCCTCGTCTAATACCTCTCCTAAGTCTGACACCCATTGGGACATTTCCTGTAACTTTCTGGAATTCTACGAGCTCGAACAGGTCACTGCCTTGTAGGGGTTAGTCCCATAGTGTCTGTTTGCAAAATACAGAGCTTTTCAAAATTTGTCAATGCCGGACGGGGCAACCATTTGTTCAAATGTTTTTATATTGATTCTACCCTCCAGAACTTTGCGTCTTAAAAACCCAGAGCAAAGTCAGGGTTGTCAAATAGAGGGGTTATTAAAGAGTGTTTAGTAGTCAGTGAGCACCCTAATTTAGAAAAATAGAGCATAGCTCCGTATCTGTGCTCAGAAGTGAGCATATAGCATCATAAAGCATATCATATATCCAAATATAACATCAAGTCCACATTGATAACAGGTATGTTGCAATAAAGTCTTGCTGGTAAATCTAGTCATATAATGCTCCGATTACGGGGAGGAACTGAATAGAAGACAATCAGGTGTGCTGACATAGCTGCTCAAAGTAAATGGACCACCGGACCCCAGCATAAAGACTTCATGTATAAGGCCACTCCCCTGGGGCTAGACTAGGTGGGCTGCAGAGTACTTGAGATAAACAATCAAACATTTGAGAGTACTGACACTTGGCAGTGTAATCCTGTGCACCGTAGATTCTGAGAAGCAATGTCCTGGAAGGAGACGTGCAGGCAGTGCACAGCTTGTGGAGCCGAGGAAAAAGAAAACGACGGTGGCAGGATCAAGATTTCAGTAAAAATAAATCCTTTTTATTGGGTCTTCCAAACAACTTGCTCACATAGTACTGCGAGAATTAGGTATCCTTTGGCCATCTTATTTAACGTATTGAAAAATGATGTAAAGAATAACGGGTCATACTCACATGGTGCATATACATTACTGTACTGTACCAGTACTAGCCAGGTACAGTTCCGATTAGGATCAAATATCTACCATCTTTGTCTTTTTTAGTCTGCTCCACTATGAATGGGAACCTGTTGTGGAATAAAATTGCCACACCACTCTTTTTGATGGTGGCTGAGGCAAGGAAACATTATCTAAACTGTTTGTCCAAAAACTTAGGAAAACTGCTGTTGCTAAAATGAGTTTCTTGTAATAATACAATGTCGGCCTTCTTTCAGTTGTAATCTGTTAGAGCTCTATTAAAATGTTGGTAAACATTATCTCACATAATGTGAAGGGCCTCACTTTATGTGGGTCTCATTGGAACCTCAGTGTTTTGCGGGAAGATGACTTACACTCCTCTTCGTTTGGTAACTATGCTCATGCTGCTTGACATAGGTATATGTCATATGTTTTTGTTTTATTAAATGGTTAAAACCAGTGGTTGACTCCCACCCATGATGCAGAGAGTTGCTGATGGTGATGACGAGGGTGGCCCCTGAAGACCTTAGTGTTGGTACCAAAAAGCCTTTCAATTTACTTTAGGCTGTTCTCTCCTGTAGTCTACTTTTCTATTTCTAGGTAAATCTTCTTTTAAGGTATAGATCTAGTAACTGTATTTTTCAGATACAGTATGTGTTGAATGTATATATGAAGATACTGGTGAGAAGTCATGGTGTGTAAGTATGTAAGTATGGTGGTCCTCCAAATCATTAATAATGATGTGGTCCATAATATGCAAAGGTTTGAGAAACCATCAAAAGGGTAAATTTGATTGATGTTATTGTCTTAATAATTAAAATTAGTCATCTCATCTTCTCAAGCAGAGAGGTCGTGTAATATGAACAGAGTGTAATGACCTCTGTCTTTGGCAGCATGGAGGTCATTAGTTATTTTAGTGAGGGCTGTTTCCGTGGAGTGAGCAGTGCGGAATCCAGATTGTAGAGATCTAGGAGAGAATAAGTGGTGAGAAAATGGAGCAAGCAAGAGAATACAAGACGTTCAATTAGTTTAGAGGCAAAATGCAGGAGGGAGACATGACGATAGTAAGAAAGACAGGTAGGGTCAAGCTTGCTGTTTTTGAGTAATGGTATAACTGTTGCATGTCTGAAGAAGGAGGGAAAGGTACCAGAGTAGAGGGAGGAGTTAAAATGTGTGTGAACATAGGGATTACAGTAGGAACAAGGGGTTTAAGGAGATGGGAGGGAATGGGGTCAAGAGGGTAGGAGGTAGAGGGAGAAGAGGAGATCAGCAACGACACATCCTCCTCTGTGACAACGGAAAAAGAGTAAGGAAGGCAGGAGGAGAGTTAGGAAGAGGTGTAGGATGGGAGGATGATACAGAAGGGATGTTCTGACTTATGGATTCCACCTTTTCCTTGAAATAGTCAGTAGAGAGCTGAGGCGAGATGATGATGAGGAGGGATGCTGAGAAAGAGAGAGGATCAGGCAGAGGATCAGGAATAGGATGGGGGAGGGAGAAAAAAATTGCAGTCAGTTTTATCTTATATTACTATGCTGATTTATTTAAAGTGTACAGTGAATTGTACACAACTTTGGGGAAAAAAGCCCAATAGTACAGTATTTGAGAAAAAAAAAGCTATTGAATCTAATTGTGGATGGTTCCCACCCTCTACTTTACCCAGTGGTGGATTTCCCATTAGGCCCGGACCTAGGGCGGCAAAAATGGCCGCCCCCTTATACATTTGCCGCGCTCTCAGGCCTAATGGATCACATCATTGAGGTGTTTGCTGAGCGAAAAGTGCGGAAACGGAACTTCTGACTTAAAAATAAATAGTGAGTACATGAGTAATCTATATTTTATTTTTAATCTATATTTATATGTGTGCGGTATCTATGGAATACGTTGACTTATAAAGGGGCCCTGAAAAAATGTTTGCCCGGGGGCCCGCACATGTTTAGCTACGTCACTGTGTATCACCCATTCTGTGCCTGTATTCTTTGTGCCATCTGATCGTAGTCCACATGTGGTCCAGTAAACTATTGACAGGGACTCAGGCCCTAGCCTCAGCTATAGTCATAAGTCGGAGAGCTAAAAGTAGAGGGGTTATAGAAAGGAAATGTATACAGGGTGGGCAGGATGACCGTGGTTAGTTAGAAGACAACACGATTCTTCTGGTGAAATAATATGCTGGTGGATTTATTTCTTCAAAAGTATAACAAAACAATGGGTGCTCTGTCCCTTTAAGTGAAATAAACATAAACAAAAACCTATCCCCGTTTGGGGAACTAACTAAACAAAAGTGCAGCCTATCTACCTGGCTGGCTAGCTAACCTAGACCAGACCAACAATGTTCACTAAAACAAGTTGGCTCCTTACCTGGGAGCTTTATTCCCATCGGGATAGCATAAACATGAGCAGCCTGTGTCTGTCTGTTAGCTCTCCTCTGTCCTCTCTCAGTGTCTGAGAGACTGCCGCCCCAGAAGCATTTCTTTTTCCTGTTTTAAAGCAGGTGAGCTAGCTTAATTAGGATCACCTGTGGACTGCTTAATCAGCTGGGTTAACTCCTCGTCTACTGGAAAGCAGGCATACTGCCATCCCTTACTAATGTATACAGAGTCAATGACTCTGTCACAAGGGATGTAGCAAATAAGCATACAGGGAAAAATCTGATTGTTGTGACTTTGTGTCAGTAAGTGTCACGGTTGTGCTCACCACAAACCAGGGTCGGACCGCGTGGCTGAGGTGGGGTTATTTAAGCACCGACCTTAGACCGCGCAGGCTGATCCGGAATGCGAAATCCATAGTCAAACAAGCCAGGGTCAGGACTGGAGAGAGCAGCGTAGTCAGTGGACGAGCCAGGGTCAGGATTGGAGACATCAGGGTAAACGTAGTCCAAGCAGGGAGTCAGCAACAGGAAATCAAGCAGGTCTTCCTGCTTCAGCGTAATTGCTGCAAGTCGGGAACGGGGTTTGCGCGAGTGGCGTCCACGGCCCATGGCGACGGTCTCAGTAAGGAGAAGGCTGACCAGAGTGGGCACACTGCCAGGCAGCACTGGTAAACCAATGCTTTAGCGCAGGAGTCCAGAACGGGCCTCTGCGAGAAGAGAGAGCAGCAGACCTCAGTACTCCGAAGGCAGGCCTCTGCTATGGGAAAGGCAGCAAGCCTCTAGGAACCTGGGGCTGAAGGAATACACTGGGAAACCAACGCTTCAGCACAGGAACCGGGACAGGAACCAGGAACTTGGAACATGAACATAGAACCATGAAACAAGGCGGCCAAACAGGTAGCTGTGGCAAACACAGTGAACATCCAAGAAGGATTATGGTTGGCAGAGAGGGATTATGGGAATGCAGTACTTAAAGGCCAATCCCCGGAGGAGGGTGTGAGGGCACTGCTCCAATGACTGAGCACAAGACTGGAGCTGCAATAAATAGCTTGCACAGCTGCAGTAGATATCAGGAGGAGTGTTCCAGGACTGCCCAGGTCTTCAAGGCAAGGTAACCAGTAAACTCAGGTGTGGATTCCTTACAGTAAGGAATTATGAGACATCATTGTATGATGTTTCACTGGGATTATTTGTTTGCTACTCTTGATCAAAATACTGCAGATAAAAATATAGGATAAGTGTTTGTCATCTAAATTTAACTATGTAACTACTGTATGCAACTGTGTGTTACTTACTTGGCTTTAAAGTATTGTTCTGTTCAGATACTGTGTTCCTCTATTGTAGATCAGGTACTGTTTTCTAGTTGCTTGACAATTTAAAGCCTTAAGGAGCAGCCAAGTAAGCAAAGATGGATTATTAGGGGTTTGAAAGATTTAAGGAGATTACATAAAATAGTAAAAGAAGTTAATTAAAAGATGCCAAATGATTTTACCTGTGTCCTTACATTTCCTCAGTACAAATGTTCCCTCATTCCCACTAGCGTAAGTCCTGTGAAGCAATGTACAACTTGACAAATGCATCTCTCTGATTAATAAGGGGTTATCTTACCAATTACCATGGTCTGCATCCACAGCTCTATTGACATTCTGTTTTTGAAGTTGTGCCAGTGCTGTTTGCAGTATCTTGCTTTGAAACACCCAATGAGATTTCCTCTTGATAAAGGGTTATTCTCTAAAATGTTAAGAATTTCTCAGGTGTGTGAGTCCCTTTTTGTTATTTTTGTACATGGGTTTTTCTACTTTTGTAACTTTTGATGCATTTCATGGTACACAATTTTACATTTTGATAAAGTATTTTTACACCTGATTTAGTGGCATGCCGACTCTTTTCCTTTGGTGAGGAGGAAACTGTTTTTTAAACACTGACAAGACTGTAACAATGGTATTCGGGACCAAGGCTACATTTCTAAAGCTACCAATGATGGAGCTACAGATCAGATCCAACTCTAATAACTTCCTAGCCCCCATCACTAGTTTTAAATATCTGGGCATCTGGTTTGATTCCCACTTATCATTTGGGTTGTACATTGGTACCCTGACATCCAAAACGTATGCCAAACTAGGTGTACTTTATCGGAACAAATCCTCCCTAAGCCCGCTGGTCAGAAAGCGCATCGCACAGCAGATGCTAATACCAATTATAGACTATGGGGACATAGTATATGGCACAGCACACCAAACTCTCCTTAGAAAACTAGACACCCTCTACAATTCAATATGCCACTTTGTCCTTGTAACAGGGACATATCACTGTTTAAGAAATCTGCCTCTAAATACAGCAGGGAGCTGGTTAGTTGCAGCCAGGCAATAAACCGGACACCAGCAGGCTAATTAGAACTCTAAAAAAGCCTCATGTGAGAAACAGAGAGAGATTTCCTCAGCACACAACGGTGCTGACATGAGGAGAGAGTCTTGAATATTCAGGAGAACTGTGTATTGACAGCAAGACACAAGGGGACCAGACCTCTTTTCCTGGACGCAGAGGACCCAGGAACCTGCCAGATGCTGGACCCTCAAACACACCAAGACACCTGGACACCACTTACCTGAAGGGACACCTGTTTTAAGGTACCGCTGAGACTTTGAGGTGGTATACTGGTAAGGGGCTTATACGCCTAGTCTTGTAGATAGGGACTGGGAGAAGTGAGTTTGCCCTTACACAGGGATAGGTGTTTGTTTATTTTGTTTCTTTTTGTATGTTTTGCCTTGTTAAAGGAACAGGCTCAATAAAGCCAGGATTTAATTTCATCCTAATTGGTCTCCATTAAATGTACCTCTGCGCACATCTCTTACAGTTTTCCAAAGTAACTACACATACATCACTGCGAAATGCTCAAAGAACTAAATTGGCCATCATTTGAGTCTTGGCACAAAGTTCATCTCTCCTGTCTTGCCTTCAAATACGTCTTGGGCAAACTACCCCCGTCTCTGAATAAGCTCTTCAACCCACCACACGCGGCACTTATCACCTGAGATCTAACTCCAAGGGACTTTTCATGGTCCCAGGGGTCAACAAAGTATCTGGCCACTCCACCTTCTCTTACTGTGCACCCAACAACTGGAGCAATGTACCTGAGACTCTCAAAACCGCCACTAGTCTAAGTTCTTTAAAAACTAAAGCTGTCTCACATTTTAATGCAGTCTGTAACTGTTACATACGCCTACAACTTATTTTATCTTTAACTGTTCATGCAATATCTTCATATATAATGTATAACCCTGTTTACCTAATGTAATGCAATATCGTTATATATAATGTATAACCCTGCTCCCCTGGTGTTCCCATGTATTTGTAACCATCTATCTGTCATCATAACTCTGTGCCCAGGACATACTTGAAAACGAGAGGTAACTCAATATATTATTTTCTGGTAAAACATTCGATAAATAAACAAAATAAATCTTTTCCCCCTTGTTGTTTTCATTATGGCAATTACAAGCAGGGCACTGATAGCATGTACTGTAAGGGAACCAGTGTTGATCTAAGCCCCAAAGTTGTTGAACTGGGGGAGAAGTGTAGGTGTGAGGAAGGTTTGTGGAGCACAGGTCATCAGAGGGTCCCACCTGAAGAGAAGGACCCAACTTGGCAGCACAGGATGGCCCAGACGGATGATCCTAGAGCAGCTGTGCCGGCACCGTTGTCCTGGCTCTTATGAGTTCAAGCTGTCTACCCAGTAGTCTCAAATTTCCACACACAGACACAGTGCAACAGTATCGCTCCCATGTCCAACTTAAACTCCAAAAGGGTACTAGTGTATTTCTGCATGTTTTTGCACTATTTATGATATGTACAGTGAAGAATTGAAGAACAATCGCTGAAGAGGGCACTTCTGTGCCTAGAATTTACAGTGAATAATTTGCTGTGAAATGTTGCAAATGGCAAATAAAATATTTGCAAGATGTCGAAAGTCAAAATGTTACCATTTTGATGAACTTGAGCAAATTTTTCATACGTCTCTAGTAATACTTTACAAATAAAATGTGGAACTAATTGACTGTACAGCATATGCTATGATATTACTACAAGTATGCAAGACTGTTCAGAAATCTTCACCTTTCTAATTCAGTGGTTGTCAACCTTTTTTCTCTCTAGGTGCTGAGGCACCCCTACAACAGGACAGGGTCACAGAAAACACAGGACAGAGAGACTGTCACAGGAGAAAGAGACAGAGTCACAAGAGACAGGACAGACAACAGTCAGAGGGGGCAGGGAGTCAGAAGTATAGGAGTCAAGGGTGCAGGGGGGTCTGCAGGGTGAGATGGGGCAGGGAGTCAGAGGGGGCAAAGAGTGAGAGGGGGGAGAAAGTCAGGAGTCATAGGGGGCATAGAGTTACAGGAGTCAGAGGGGGGCATGAAGGCAGAGGGGACAGGGTAACCAGGGACAGGTGAGTCAGAGGAGGCAGGGAGTCAGAGGATTCACGGGGCAGGGAATTACAGGTGACGGGTGGGGGTGGGGGGCAGGGTAGTCAGGGGGGGCTGGGAGTCACCGGAGTCAGAGGGACAAGGGAGTCTGAGGTGGCAGGGGAATCTGAGGGGCAGGGAGTCAGAGTGGGCAGGGAGTCAGAGGTGGCAGGGGAATCTGAGGGGCAGTGAGTCAGTGGTGGCAGAAAGTCAAGGGAGCCAGAGGGGGCAGAAAGTCACAGAAAAGACACAAATGCTGCGGAACCCTGTGTGGGAAACACTGTTCTAATCAATGCATTACTAATATTTTCTGTATAAGCAATGCTTGCATTTTTGCTGTCAAGTTGAAAAAAAAATATGGAAAACTTGGAATAAAGTTAATGGCAACAATCTGAAAATATTACCTAATAATATTTTAACAAAATCATTAAGACAGCAGAAGCAAGCAAAGTAATGGTTCCCCTGTTAATGTGTTGATTTAATGAAGTATTCATTTTGTAAGAAATGTCTAAAACCCATTTCTTGGAAAAATAAAGGAAAATGATTGTTGCACAAATGAAGATTTATTTTTAACATATTTATTGAATGATTTCTTGTTTCTGTAAATAGCCTGTGCAAACTGTCTCTCATGTAAACAAGACCAACCGGCCATAGCACTATATGAACTGTAACTGCTGCCTTTTGTGTGCAGTAATGCAAATATACTGTAGCCCTTTTTGTGCACCGGCTGACCCACCCAATATCACATTGGCCCCTCGTGGTCTAACCGGTCCCTTTCCCTGCAACACACCTGCTCTAAGGGACTACTGGTACTGCATAACCTGTGTGGCTCCAGGAGATCTGAGCCTCCGCTAGCTGGGAGCCTGGGGAAAACCCTTACCCTTACTTGGTGCAGCGCCTCCACTTACCCAGGATCCCCCGTGAGGAAAGATAGCCCTGAGTAAGAAATACAATAACACACAGATACGATAACCAATAACTAACTCTTTACTTAACACACATATAACACATTACATAACATAACCATAACCAGATGCTCTACCCGCATCACATCAACCCAATGTCTGGTGTACCCCACCCAGTGTCCTGTGATCACCCCACACCCAATGTCTCGTAACTCCTACAGAGGTCGTGGGTGACTGCGCAGTCACTATATTAAGCTAGGGCCCAGTTGGTGCACTTTATAAGAATGAAGATACCTTCCGAGCACTCCGATGCTCGGGACCGCAACTTTCTTCTCAAAGGGTCAGACGTCCGTCTGATCCTATTCCAGGTACTCTGCCGGTGAACCCCAACGAGGGTCCCACCGCTCAACGGGAACTGCAACCGGACCACGGCAACACCAACCGCGTGGGAACAGCAACCGCCGCTATCCCTATCACTAACCACTGCTAGAGCGACAGCAACCCTAACCTAGGGCCTGTCCCTGAAGAACCGCAACCTGGGATGGCTTGGGGAAAACTCCTAGGGCCTGTGGACAATAACCGCCCCCCTTCCCCTAGCTACCCAGTCTCAACTGTATCTGCTAATCCTAGCAGCCTAACACACCTGCAGCCAACATTCAGCTTACACTGTCAGCCTGCAGGGAACTCACACCGTGCACACACACTGCACGCACTGCGCACAGCACATGCAGCGACACACACCCAGACAGCTGCAATCACACACAGCCACCTGGATCCCGCAGCAATTCCACTGCTTGCACACTGTGCCTCTTTGACAGTGCCCACAGCACTCTCCGCTGCGACACTGCCAAACCAGCACTTCCCACACTCAAGGGTCACCTCCCTAGCTAAGGCGTCCCTCCTCAGTCTAAGGCATCCCTCTTCAGTTACCCCCTACCCTTACCCGGGAATTGGGGCCTGCCTGGGGATCTAGGGAGAACCCTTACCTGATGCAGGAGCCACGAGCTCCCTGCACCCTTCCTACTCCTTCCTCTGCTCCTTCCTGACTGACTGTTGCAAAGCCCGGGAAATGTATCTCTTTTCCCGGGCTGAGCTTCCTTCAGCCCTATTGGCCACTAGGGAGCACCTGACCTCTGCCTCCCTAAGCCTCCTGGGAATTGTAGTTCCCAGGGGCTGCCTAATGCATTGGGGCCGCGTGCGCGCTTCCCTCGCGCATGCGCGAACCCCTAATGGCCGCCTCACTCTCTCTGCTACCTTCCCTACTCTCGCGCGATCTCTTCCTGCTCTAGGGAACCCATCGCGCGCTTCTGTCCTACTGCGCATGCGCGTACTAACGCGCAATGGCGGCGCACTCTCTCCTAGCCGCCGAGCCGGTGGCAACGCGATCGCGGCCCTAGCGACGGCCCGATCGCGTCCCCGGCAACCAGCCTGCACCGCTCCCTGCAATGGCCCCCACCCTCGCGTTCTCCCGGCGGGTCCACCGCTGCCTCCGGCGGCACCCACGACCACCCGGTAAGCGCGGAGGGAGGTCAGGGAGCCAAATTTTACCTCGGGGCTACATTCTCCCCTTCGCAGAATCCCAACGCCCTCGCTTGGGTAGCAACCGTACAGAGAATTATATAATGGAAAATACATGGCATAAATCACATCACATGTAACATGCATTTTGTCATCAATACTCATATGGATACCCGAGGCCAGCTGAGTCTCAGATTGGAGTGCCCCTAACAGACTGGGTGAGGGTATCCCACCATGACTCCTGTGGGTCTTTTGGAGCTCAAGACCTGTCCCTTGCACCAACCCACCTTCTCCCCCTCGCAGAAAAAATAGTAAGGGGTCCGGGGTATTGACCCTTTCCGGATCCTCCGGTCTCGTCTCACGGGAGACAGGGAGGCTCAGTCTCTTTCCTCGATCCACCACATGGCGAACATAGCGCTCCATCGCGCACCGGGGAGAGGCCACAACTACTAGAGTGGTTTCAACAGAGTCTTTGTCCGCTCCAACAATCCCTTTAACGGTGACTTCGTCCGCGGACGGCACCACTTCTTCGGGTAGGCCCGTTTGGAGACTCCTCTCACAGGAGTAGGGGTCGCTCCGGTCCGCTACACCGGATCCCTTGATGAGGTCGGAGTCGTTCCACGATCCGCAGAGATCTTCTGGGGGAGACACTTCCACCAGGACGCGATGACGGAGTGAGCCCATCGCCCGGGTGACCCTACCTCTGGAGTCACCAGGCTCCACGATCACCGGGGAGCTCACACCCGACACCCCTGGGGCAGTCAACTTACCCCCGTCGTTGTCGGCAGGTACTGATCCCAAGCCTGGGACCGCTGGTACCTCGGTGGTAGGCCGGACTGGCCGTTGCAGGGCACACGGGCCCACATCATGGTCTGGATCAGTTGAGACGGTTGCTTCAGTGACCTCACTGGAGTGGTCCGCCGGGAGGCGCATCACCACGCTCAGTGGGTCGCTAGAATCATCACCCATGGGCGGGGGTACAAACACCTTACCCTGGCCTTCTGGAATCGGTGGTTCTGGTCTCGGGGGTTCCTGCTCGGAAACCGGGTCTGGAACCGACATCTGGGGTTCTGACATCTGGAGCTCCGCCTTCAGCGGCTCTGGCTCAGCGTCTAGAAAGTTCATTTGGGCACACGGGCCCTCCACCACCTCCATGGCTGAAGTGGACAAATCAGTAGCAGCTTCACCCACCTCGGTAGCACCATCAGGCGCCTCTTCCTCCACAGGTTCCGCCCTCAGAGGTTCCTGCTCTTCCTGTTGAAGGTCCCCTTTGAGAGGGTCTGCAACCGTGGCCTGGACACACGGGTCCTCGGCGGCCTCTGGAAGTAGAACAAACTGGGGACACGCATCACTTACTTCAGGAGAGAGGTCCGGCTCCTCCTCTTCTTCATCGGCTGGTTCCGCCGCCTGGGGCAGGATAGGCTGTAGGAACCCTGCCCCGCAACAATCACATGGAGGCCCCCACTCCAGTGCCTCCCTAGGACAGTCACAATTTGTCATAAAACACTGGATACTCAGTTCTCCATCCAACTCGATGTTCTTGAAGTCGAGCGGTAACTGCGACAGGGCTGCTCCCGAGGCAAGGGCTTTTTGCAGGCAGGGACACGCTAGCACAACTCCATCTATTCCTGGCGCTCGCCAGGGCATATACACATTGGGGTGTAACCCCTGGCAGTCTATTTCCTTCTCAGGGGAAGGACACTCCATTTCTACAACAGTGTCCCCTCCCACTGGCCGTTCTGTAGGCTGCGGCAGTTCGGGTTGCAGGGTCGGTACCCTGCAGTAGCCACATATACGCCCCCAAGCCAAATTACAAGACGAGCAGTCACCTTGGTTACAAAAACAGTCTAGGTACCCCTCCTCGTTCGCGTCTTCCAACCGCATTTTTACCATGCACGCCAAAACATTAAGGTCCATACTACCCCAGATACTCAATGTTTGTATTGTACATGGACACAACAAAAAGGATACGCTCCCATCCTTGGTCTGCCAGGATCCATACGACGGCGAGCAATTTTCTCTGTATCCAGTACTCTCTTCCAGGGAGTGTTGCGAGCTCTGTACTAAGTCACTCACAGTGTGGGGGCGGGGCTCGGGTTTTCCCGCCAGTCCTGGATGACTGTTGGCAACAATTTCCCGCGCGGCCGGGAACTTAGCACGTGGCTTCCTCCGCCTTGAGGGCTTCCCCATGGCGGAACAAAAATAGGACACAAATTTAGAAAAACATGTACAGGGCACCCCAGGTCTGATCTCTCAGCAGCGCCTCCAAATGTAGCCCTTTTTGTGCACCGGCTGACCCACCCAATATCACATTGGCCCCTCGTGGTCTAACCGGTCCCTTTCCCTGCAACACACCTGCTCTAAGGGACTACTGGTACTGCATAACCTGTGTGGCTCCAGGAGATCTGAGCCTCCGCTAGCTGGGAGCCTGGGGAAAACCCTTACCCTTACTTGGTGCAGCGCCTCCACTTACCCAGGATCCCCCGTGAGGAAAGATAGCCCTGAGTAAGAAATACAATAACACACAGATACGATAACCAATAACTAACTCTTTACTTAACACACATATAACACATTACATAACATAACCATAACCAGATGCTCTACCCGCATCACATCAACCCAATGTCTGGTGTACCCCACCCAGTGTCCTGTGATCACCCCACACCCAATGTCTCGTAACTCCTACAGAGGTCGTGGGTGACTGCGCAGTCACTATATTAAGCTAGGGCCCAGTTGGTGCACTTTATAAGAATGAAGATACCTTCCGAGCACTCCGATGCTCGGGACCGCAACTTTCTTCTCAAAGGGTCAGACGTCCGTCTGATCCTATTCCAGGTACTCTGCCGGTGAACCCCAACGAGGGTCCCACCGCTCAACGGGAACTGCAACCGGACCACGGCAACACCAACCGCGTGGGAACAGCAACCGCCGCTATCCCTATCACTAACCACTGCTAGAGCGACAGCAACCCTAACCTAGGGCCTGTCCCTGAAGAACCGCAACCTGGGATGGCTTGGGGAAAACTCCTAGGGCCTGTGGACAATAACCGCCCCCCTTCCCCTAGCTACCCAGTCTCAACTGTATCTGCTAATCCTAGCAGCCTAACACACCTGCAGCCAACATTCAGCTTACACTGTCAGCCTGCAGGGAACTCACACCGTGCACACACACTGCACGCACTGCGCACAGCACATGCAGCGACACACACCCAGACAGCTGCAATCACACACAGCCACCTGGATCCCGCAGCAATTCCACTGCTTGCACACTGTGCCTCTTTGACAGTGCCCACAGCACTCTCCGCTGCGACACTGCCAAACCAGCACTTCCCACACTCAAGGGTCACCTCCCTAGCTAAGGCGTCCCTCCTCAGTCTAAGGCGTCCCTCTTCAGTTACCCCCTACCCTTACCCGGGAATTGGGGCCTGCCTGGGGATCTAGGGAGAACCCTTACCTGATGCAGGAGCCACGAGCTCCCTGCACCCTTCCTACTCCTTCCTCTGCTCCTTCCTGACTGACTGTTGCAAAGCCCGGGAAATGTATCTCTTTTCCCGGGCTGAGCTTCCTTCAGCCCTATTGGCCACTAGGGAGCACCTGACCTCTGCCTCCCTAAGCCTCCTGGGAATTGTAGTTCCCAGGGGCTGCCTAATGCATTGGGGCCGCGTGCGCGCTTCCCTCGCGCATGCGCGAACCCCTAATGGCCGCCTCACTCTCTCTGCTACCTTCCCTACTCTCGCGCGATCTCTTCCTGCTCTAGGGAACCCATCGCGCGCTTCTGTCCTACTGCGCATGCGCGAACTAACGCGCAATGGCGGCGCACTCTCTCCTAGCCGCCGAGCCGGTGGCAACGCAATCGCGGCCCTAGCGACGGCCCGATCGCGTCCCCGGCAACCAGCCTGCACCGCTCCCTGCAATGGCCCCCACCCTCGCGTTCTCCCGGCGGGTCCACCGCTGCCTCCGGCGGCACCCACGACCACCCGGTAAGCGCGGAGGGAGGTCAGGGAGCCAAATTTTACCTCGGGGCTACATTTAATAGCTCACAAATGTTTTTATGGAAGGCAGAGCATCATTTTTTTACAGTTTCTTATGGTAAAACATTAAATAGAACCAACCTGTAAAAAAACTGTTTAAATACATAAAGAAACAAATTGTATTTACTTTACAGAAGTGCCTATCGGCCAAATTCCTTATATAATTAAGTTTGAATCTAACAACTCTTTTTCTACCTATATTTCCTTATAGTAGTATACTGCAGTAAATACTTTCTTTTAAGACTTTACTACTGAATGGGGGTTTTTGTAGAGAAATATACAGTATTCCCTGTGTAACAAACATTTCAATATACAAGCATATTGTTCAAAATATGGTAAGAAACTGTGACTTGCATGCTAATGCACGTGTAGCGGTCATGTAAAATGGCTACAGTCATCTCTTCTGCTGACAGTAAGGCCTGGTAAGTTGTGGGCATGCCAGCAGTAATTATGGAGGTTTGCCCTCACACCCTGGTGGGGTGCCCTGTGTATGGATGGGAGTGGTCACATGCTCTGACTCCATGGTTAGTGATGTCAGAGGTGTGTCAGCTTCCAGAGTGTACATAAGGCACAGCACTGTGTCTAAGAGTTAGTCCTGCGAGAGTTCTAGCACAGGTTCTGCCAGAGTTCTATCTGAGTCCAGTTCTAGTAGTCTTGGGAGTTCTATTCAGTCATGAGTTAATTGCAAGTTCTAGCAGATGGTTATGTTATTGTAACTGAAGAGGAGACTGTGTCCAGGGACCTGGCACAGGGCAGAGATCCCTGGGGGGATAGGGAATCCCTATTTAAGGAGAACTACACCTTTTAAAGGGAGGCACCGACTGAACATGAGTGGCTAGAAATCTACTGCGAGGGGCAGCTAGCCCACTCAGGCAATAAAGATGTTCTCAATCACAAACCCTCTCGTGTACATGTGTGGAGTGAATGTACAGAGAGGAGCACCACGGAGGAGTTCCTCAACAGGACCATCCCCATGCGGACGCAGGGACCCTGATGAGGTGGAGGCGCTGCACTGGAACTAGGTAGGACTCAGCACACTACCTCAGCTGCCTGTATGTGAGATTGGGTGGGTCAGGCCGGTTCAGAAATACCGTTACATTTGGAGGCAAGCTGCTGAGATCAGATCTGTCATCAGGACAGGCTCTAGCTAGGCACACTGGGAAACAGGGAGAGAGTCTACTGCCACTCTGTGCTGCGTAGGGACGGACCTAGGGGTGGTCAAGGGGCTGACGGGATATTGTCAGTTCGCAGGGACGACCTAGGGGCCTGAAAGGAGTGAGGGGTTTGGAGCCGGGCTATAGCTGACCGAGTCACCTTGAGGCAGTGCTAGTTGGTAGGACGCCAGAAGGGATAGCCTGTTAACATGGTCAGGAATCCTGGAGAGGGTCTGCGCTAGGCTGACCAAGAGAGGTAGACGCCCCAAGTACTGCATGGCAGAGCCAGAGTACTCTAGCCCATTCCAGACACTTACCATAGGGAGCACAGACTGGGAGGAAGGAGATACAGCAGACACTGAGAGAGTGAGCCTAGCCTGAGGTAGTGCAACATGAGTCCAGCCTAGATCAGGTACACAAGTGGTGGTGCATCTGAGCAATCTTTATTGTACTGCTGTGGAGGCTGCCCCGCAGAGCGGAGCCCCATGTACGATAATTGGTACGAGAGTGTGACAACCCAAAGAATGGAGGATCCGCGTGGTGCGGAGAACCCAAAATGGCGACCAGAGGCTGATGGGGAAGGCACCCGTGGCGTGCGCGCCACTGAAGAGCAAACTGTCGCTGAGTTGTCTTTAACCAATCTGCTCTGGAGTGGAGCGAAGGCCGTGGCTGCCCCGTTTCTGTCCTGTCTGGGACACAGAGGAGCCACCCTTGAAGAGTGTGAGGACATTGTGATAATTGGGGGAGAACCCCGTGAGGAGAGCAAACAAACTGACTTTTTGGGCTTAAAAGCCAACCAAAATGGCGGTTCCCGCTTGCTAGGGAAACCGCATGGGCCAGTCGCAGAGAAAATGGCTGATACAGAACTTGCAAAGAGCTGGCCGGGAATGGCGCGAACAGCAGAGCCCCGCCCTGATGGGGGGCATGGCGCGAAAGCTATGGCTGCGCCTTCATGGACAGTGACTCACTCGGCCCCTGTGCTGAGTCAACCGCTTAGTCTATGGGACCCTCCCCTGATTTCCACCAGGGGGAGTGACTTTCAATTATGGCCTGTGGGAATGCACCCACTGGGCCCAGGGACTGATATCCAGACGGCGCCACTACAAGAAGTAGTTCCGGCCGCGGAGGTAACGTGCAAAAAGGAGGGATATTTTGCACGAAAAGCAGCAGCCAGGAGGAGGCGGGAACTAGCCGCTGCCCAGGAATCCCACTCTGATGAGGAAATTGGCGCGAAAACGCAAACCGCGCCCACCAGGACTGAGAAAGGCGCGGCCTTAATTAAGGGGCATGCTATTCCCCTCTGGGACCCGCCCATAATTGCAACCCCTGGGGGCGGGTTCCAGCTATGTCAGTGGAAGGAGGAGCCGAAGCAGGGAGTGGCGGATCCAGCAACTTCTACCAGTCAGTTGCGAGGAACCACTGAACTAAAGAGACCTATACAGGAAGTGGCTCCTGTGAAAAGAATGGCCTGCCCCTCCACTGTGGGCACGATGGTCTCCACCCAGCCCTACTCGGTACCCAGCGGGCTACTGGTAGTAAGGGTGGCAAACACCGAGACGGTGGTCGGGCTCTGCCTACAATGCGGGCTGCCCGGAGGCACTGTCAACACGGCGGCACGTTGCCCACATTGCGGGACATTATATTTGTGGCCCATGCCCACATTTATACCTATCCAACCTGCTGACCCCCCGGGGGATACGGCTAAGCGCTCCGCCGAGTCCCCTGGCGCACTGTGGAGCAGCCGTGCGAGTCCCGGAGAAAGGGGACTGGAGTCGACCAAGTCGGCTGGGTCAGTAGCGACCGAGGCGGTCGGGTCACTCCCCGACCGCGCAGAGAAAAGACTTTCGCCACGCTCGGTGACCCCGAGATCAGGGAAGGGAGATTACTCCGACGAGGATCTCCGTGAACTAGCGGTGGTGAAATCGGGATCCAAGAGGGACCCAGGACGGACGACACCCCGTGGGGTGAGTGGCAGTCTGGAAAACAGGGCGTCCCCCGCAGATCGGCGAGCCGAGAGACGGAGTCCCGCCGTCCCAGGACCTGGCGGCAACGGGAGAGAGACGCCAACGCTCCTGCGGACTGGTAAGAGAAACAGCCCCATCACTTACCTTGTCCCGGCAGACAGCGCAGCGGAGGAAGGGCCGTGCCAGGCCCGAGGCGCACGTGGAGAGACGGCATCACTTCCGGTGAAGACGACGGCGGAGCTTCCGGATGTCGTCATCGAAGAAGAGATCCCGAATGGGGATCCGACCCCAGATGGCGGCGTTTCCGGTTCCGGGGAGGACATCACTTCCGGTGGCGACAGCGGAACCGCTGGGAACGATGCAGCGATGCTTCGGCGATCGGGGGAAGGTCCCCGATCACCTCCAAGGCCCAGGAGTTGGATGGGCGATCCGAGGACTGAGGAGGGTGAGATATCCTCATTGGACCAGTCTACGGACAGCCAGGAACGGGTCGTAACCCCGTGGGGTCCTATCACTCGCCCTTATGCCCCATCCCCTGGCCTAGATAAAGCCCCTGCCCCTGTCACCTGTTCCACGGGATCCCCGCCAAGCCTGGAACTTATGGACATACCTTTGGGGGGGGAGGAGAGACGGACTGGGGAAAGACAGCGCAGTGGCGCTACGGAGGGCGATTCTCGGGGAGGGGGAGAGTTGAGAGTGGCCGCGGTAGGCCGGTGGTTGCCCCCTGCAGTTCCTGAACCGGTGAAAAAGGCCCCGGGATCTTATAGGTGGTCTGTACCGCGATCTGAACGGTCGTCGGGGGTATTTTCCCTGGAAGATGATAGGGAGTCAGGGGGGTCACATAGATTCCGAGAGCACCGTTGGTGGGCCCCACTATTTGAAGGGTACTCCGCATGGATGGACCGCACTCGGTTCCTCATCCGGCGAGAAGATATCGTGGATTACTGGTGGGCTGCGGGAGAGTTCACCCCTGAGCAAAGGGATAGAGAGTTGCAGGAGCGATGGCTGCAGATCGAGCATAGGGAGATAGAACCCATGGGTCCCAGCATCCTGTCAGATCCCGTGGACCCTGATGAGCCCCTATCATGGGTGTTACCTGGAAGAGCCGGTAGGGCTGACCTGACCAGGATAAGTAGGGCCGAGCGGGCCATAATGGCTCGTTATAAGTCATCCCACGGGTTGGAGTACCCGTATTTCCCTGAGCCTCTCATGGACGAAATAGAGGAAAACAGAGGGAAGTGGCTTAGGGAGGCCATTGAAATGTACTTAGTCGGAAGGGGAAGTGCAGTGGTAGGGAAGAAGGCCGAGGAGCGGATAGAGCACTTAGTACGCATATGGGGCATAGGGAGGAACATTTACAAACATAGGGTGACATATAGACCCGAGAGGGGACTGCCTAGGCATTATCATGTCACGGTCCTGGACATGGGCGGAAGAGAGGTTAAGAAACCTGACCCGAGTCACTATTATTAGGGGGTACTAATGCATTACGCGGGTTCGTGGCTGCTGGTCGGGGCGGGCTTGGCGGAATGTACTGTAGACATTTTGTTATGATACTATGGAAATTTGTATGTGAAGTTAACCTAATTATGTGTTGTATTTCAGTGCTTCCTGGAAAAGGGTATACAAATTTAGGTCCCAGCGAGGACGATGGGATTCACCAGGGGGAGAATGTAGCGGTCATGTAAAATGGCTACAGTCATCTCTCCTGCTGACAGTAAGGCCTGGTAAGTTGTGGGCATGCCAGCAGTAATTATGGAGGTTTGCCCTCACACCCTGGTGGGGTGCCCTGTGTATGGATGGGAGTGGTCACATGCTCTGACTCCATGGTTAGTGATGTCAGAGGTGTGTCAGCTTCCAGAGTGTACATAAGGCACAGCACTGTGTCTAAGAGTTAGTCCTGCGAGAGTTCTAGCACAGGTTCTGCCAGAGTTCTATCTGAGTCCAGTTCTAGTAGTCTTGGGAGTTCTATTCAGTCATGAGTTAATTGCAAGTTCTAGCAGATGGTTATGTTATAGTAACTGAAGAGGAGACTGTGTCCAGGGACCTGGCACAGGGCAGAGATCCCTGCGGGGATAGGGAATCCCTATTTAAGGAGAACTACACCTTTTAAAGGGAGGCACTGACTGAACATGAGTGGCTAGAAATCTACTGCGAGGGGCAGCTAGCCCACTCAGGCAATAAAGATGTTCTCAATCACAAACCCTCTTGTGTACATGTGTGGAGTGAATGTACAGAGAGGAGCACCACGGAGGAGTTCCTCAACAGGACCATCCCCATGCGGACGCAGGGACCCTGATGAGATGGAGGCGCTGCACTGGAACTAGGTAGGACTCAGCACACTACCTCAGCTGCCTGTCTGGACAGGTCCTCCCCACACACCATCATGCGGGAGACTCAGGAGTCCTGTTGCCAACAGGTGCACCACCAGACACTACCACACTGTAATGGGGGCCGGTTAGACCACAGGGGCCAATGTGAGATTGGGTGGGTCAGGCCGGTTCAGAAATACCGTTACACACGTTATGGATACTATTTCCAATTAATATTATTTATAACCCAGTTAATATTTAATAAGGCAAGTATAGCTTAAATACAAACTTATTATTACAACATTTGATGTTGGGATTGGAAAACACTTCTACAGCTTCTCTAATAATGCCAGAGGTGGTCTGGATTGTTATTATGTCAGTCATTGAGCAGGTGCCATCTGCAGAATATGCATCTTATCAGGGATGGCTTAATGGCAGTGCCATCGGTGCCTCTGCACCGAGCCACCTGTGGTTAGGGAGGCCCTGCGCTTTTCCCCACAACAATGAAACGGATTGCCGGGGGAGAGGGCGGGGTCTCTGTAACTGTCTCTTATCTTGTCCGGTGGCATCTCCTCCGGCAGAGTCTTGTTGTCATGGCGTCGCAACATCACATGGTGCTGTGCTGCCATGAAAATGGGATGCCACATAACACCACGCTGCCATGACAACATGACTCCACAACATTACGTGATGCTGCGATGTCATGAGGCTGCGTCGTTGGAGAATGGGATGCTGCACCGGACAACGTAAGAGGCCCTGCAAAAGTGCCACTGCACCGAGCCCTGCAAAAGTCCCAGTCGGCCCTGCATCTAATACTGTACCTTACAGGTGAAGGATCCTCAAATTAGTGCTCACTAGAGTCCTGCTGACACCACAGACTTTGAACAATTAATTGGCAAATTTAAAGCAGATAAAGATTTAAGATGGAACTTTTTTAAATTCTTGCCCCATAAAGGTGGAGAAATCACCTTCTAAAACCGAAACCCATTGGTGAAAGTCTATCATAGCCACTCAAGCTGTTTAACTATAGACGTCAAGCAATCATTTCAAATATTTATATTGTGCTGAAAGGCTCAGTAATGTTTTGGATCAGATGGAGATTACCATTAATGATTTCTATTAGGGAGAAATGAAAGTGTGACTGTTGTCGTTGTTTGCAAACTCACAAACATGGGTTCGTTTGATAATGAGAAGTTTATTGCAGAGTATGATCATACACATTCAAAAGTCTATAAGACTCTCTGCCAGGGAGTGTCCAAACAGCCTTTTTATAAATTTTTGATTCCTTTGTTCAAAATAGGTTACCAACCAATCATCTTACAGATCATGAAATCCTGGTTAGAACTGGCTTAAAAACAGTTCTCTATCGTATCCATGTTCAACCTTACACCAGGAATGTGGGCGTTACTTCAGACACAGTCGTAAATCTACTGTGAGCAAACACATTCAAACCACACACTCACTCTTACACACAAAATTGAGACTGAAAACATAACAGATCAATTGGAAACAGAACATTGCCTTCAATCCTTCTCCAGAGACCCCCCCAGTCCATTTCAATAATATATTCCTTTCAACAGTATACTGATTTCAGCAATATTACTTCCTCACTGTATCAAGGGGAAAGGAGAAGAGATGAAAGAATGTCTCCAAGTTTGGCTCGAGAGAGACTCCATATAAAATTGAAGTGCTTATCTATTTGCATACCATGGACACTAGTTAGCCTAATGGATATCTAAGACTTCACCCCTATTCCGTTCTCTAGTATTTTCAGCAATATACCTGCATGCCAGATGGAGTCGAAGGCCTTTTTAAAGTCCACAAAGCAAGCAAAGATTTTGCCCTTGTTGGTGTTGTGAATGTGCTTATTGATCAGGCTATGTAAGGTGTAGATATGATCCGTGGTGCAGTGGTTTGTCAGGAAGCCTGTCTGGCTCTTACTCAATATACTCTGCTCTGTCAGGAAGGTGAGGATTCTGTTGTTCAATATGCTGTTGAACAGTTTTCCCAGGGTGCTGCTGACACAGATGCCTCTGTAATTGGATGGGTCCAGCCTGTCTCCTTTCTTGTGGATAGGGGTCATCAGTCCTTCGTTCCACAGTTCAGGGAAACAGCCAGTAGTAAGGACCAGGTTGAACATTTTCAGTAGAGCTTCTTGTATAGATGGATTGCTGTACTTCAGCATCTCATGTAGAATGCCATCTGGTCCACTGGCTTTCTTGTTTTTTAATAGTTTTCTTTTTTTTTTTATTTCCTTGATTGTTGTTGGTATGTCCAGGAGTTTTTGGTTATCTTTTATAATGTTCTCGAGTGATGTTTGTTTGGTGAGGATTTGTTTTTGTTCTTGTTTCAGGTTTTCTTCTGGGATTTCTTGGTAAAGGTCGTCAAAGTAGTTTTTCCAGATGTTGCCATTCTGAATGGCCAGGTGTCTGTTATTCTGTTTTGTATCAAGATGTTTCCAGGTTTGACAAACAGTATTTTCATCCAATGCCTCTTCAATTCTTTCTAATTTTTTGGCAATGTGGTTTTGTTTTTTCTTTCTTAGGGTGTGCCTGTATTTCGTCAGGTGTTGGTGGTACCTAGTTCATAGTTCTGTATTTGGGTTTCTGTGTTTTTGGTTTGATATTGTTCGAAGTCTTTTTCAAAGGGTGTTGCATTCCTTATCAAACAGTTTTTCTTTGATTTTGGCGTTTGTTGTTGGTCTATTAGGGCTAATTTTTTCAGGTTTGATTTTCTTGCTATTAGATGGAATATTTTGTTGAGATTTCTTACTGCCAAGTTTACCCCGTGTTTGTTCTGCTCGTAACTTGTGTTCTTGAAGCTTTGGAGTAGGTTTCCAACTTCTGAGCTGTTGATTGTTTCTGTGTATGTCGTAAGGCTCTGTTTTGTCCATTTGTAGGTGGCTTTCAGGCTATGAAGGTTGGAGAGGGTTTTTTGTGTTGTGCTTGGTTGGTCTGGTCTCTTAATAAAGAGCAGGGTTTGATTGTGGTCTGATAGGGGTGATGCTGGTGTGACTATGAAAGCACTGATGGCTTTTGGGTCTATATCAGTGATTGCGTAATCTACTACGCTGCTGCCCAGCACAGAGCTATATTTGTATCTGTCCAAAAAGTCTCCCCTTGTTGGTCCATTGATAGTGTACAGTCCCAGACCATGACACAGGTTTAGGAGCTCTTTACCATTCTTGTTTATTACGCTGTCATAGCTGGTTCTTTGGCGTGTCACAGAGCTATGACAGCAAGTGTCATTTCCAAAGATGTAGTTATTTCTATCAGTAGATATTTAGTCCTGTTCTCTGCCTGTTCTGGCCTTGAGATCTCCACATGTCAGCACTTTATACAGGGTCTGAAAGTGGACTGCCTCTTTCTGGAGGATCTCAAAGATGTCTGGTTTGTAGTATGGGGAGTCGAAGGGGGGATGGATGCTACACATAGGTATGTGTCATATTGATGGGTGAACATGGAGCCTTTTATTTGTAGCCACATGTGGGTATCTCCTCTTTTTATTGGGTTTATTTGGCTTTTAAGCTCCTCCTCGTACCATATTATGTTTCCTTCTGAATGGCGGCCCCGTTTCACATCTTTCTGTTTTTAGGCTGGTACTAGGAGCTGCCTATAACCCATGGGTATGAGAGACATATCCTCTGATTGGATCCATGTTTCGTGGAGGATAAAAATGTCTACGTTCGTCAATTTTTTTATGAAGTCTGGATCTTGTGGTTTAGAACCAAATGCTGACGCATTCAGGCCCTAAATGTTCCAGGTGCTAATTTTAAAAGATCCTATCTTGGATTCAGTATAAATTATATATCTTATGCCTTCCAGTGAGTTAATTTGCAAGTGTTTTTTCATTTGTTACTAGTCTTTGTTGATATTTTAAATGTGGGTACATTCATTCTTTGCATTTATGTACTTCTCTTTCTCTGCATATAGTGGTGTATGCTTGTTTGTGGTAATGATGTTGATAGAATTATGCATACTTACATCAGTCTGGTACAGATGTTAGTGAGCAGTTCCCGGATTTCCTTTAGTTCATTGCTAGCAGTTAGTCTGGTCCTGGAGGTTGTTGGTGTGATGCTTTTCTGTGATGCTGGCTGGTTGTCCCAATGCTGCTGTCTATGTGGTTATCTCTGTTTCTCATGGGATCTGTGTCCTGTCCTGCAGGGAGTATTTGGCTGTTCTCTCCAAGGTGACATCTTTCAAGGTCTTTGCAAAGTAGCGCAAGCCTTGCTGTTTGAGGTGCCCGTGATCATACAGATATTGGGGTATGATGGAGTCATGCTGAGCCAGGTGTACATGGGGGAGAAATGTGCATGTTTTTGCCAATTCTGTGTTGATGTTCTGGATGGTAAAAGTTGGGATATCTCTTCTTGGTAGTAGGGTAGACATAATTATCTTTGTGGTGGGAAATTTTTGTGTTGCTTTCTCGCAACTCATGTCAGATTCTCAACAGGATGCCTCTACTGGGTTGGAAGGTCATTGGTACCTGTGTGGATGAGGATGTATCCAGGGTTTCTGAAGTCTGGTTTGTTTAGAATTTCCAGGATTGTCTGTGTTGTGGGGCAGTGGATCATGGTTACGTGTTTGCCTGGGAATAGTAACTCACTGTTCAGGTATCTTCCATTTGAGTTCATGAGTATTATTATGTCTGTGTTGTTCTGCCTGGTGTCTGTTCTAGTTGTTGTGCTGTGCTCCCTGTTGCTCTCCACATGTGCATTGTTGTGCGTTGTTTTGTGGACAGTAGTCTTTATTGTTGAGCCAGTGGTTGGCGGTGTGTCTTTCTTTGTTCTTGCTGTTTCTATGTCTGAGCTGGGGGTTTGCTATGTGCTGTATGTTACTGACTCCTGACTTTGCTGGTTATCAGTGATTGTGGTCTGGTTGTCACTCTCTTAGTTTTTGTTAATGGTTTTTTTTGTTGCGTTGGTGTTACAATGTGAGTCTCTGGGGTTTCTTTCTTAATGGTAGATATCTTTGCTGGCTGTGTTTCTGATTGGGACTCGATTGTTTATGTGTATTTCTTTTCTCCCTGTCACACTGTTTTGCTTATTTGAGGCAAGCTCTTTTACTTCAATTCTTGCCTGGACTTTATGCACATGGAAAATACTCTCAAATTCATGCAGACTGCTCTCAATGCTTTGGACCATGATGGTGCCAGTGTGAAAAACATTTACATTTAATATAGTGCTCTGTGACTCTTCCCCATCATGGATTTGTATTTGTCTTCAATGACAAATTCCTCCCTTTATGATGTGTGGGTAGTATTTACATATTGTAATGTGCCAAGCTGTAGTGGATTCGGCAAAGAAAAAAAAGTAAGTTTGTTTTTATTTTTTTCTCCTCTGTATATGCAAATCAGCAAACAGGGTTTCTGGATGTTCTCTTAGTATATTGTGTTGGAAGTTTTTCCTGACCGATTTGCTCTTGCATTCCTCAGGATATCTGATTTCAGAGGTGTTAGGGTCCCAAGGGATGGGGGTTATCAGCAGTGTCTGTTTGCTTACAGCCTTGCTGTCAGTTTGATCTTTTGAGGATACGTTTTCCATTTGTGTTGTTTTTCTGCAAAATCTCTATATTTGTATCTGTAATTTCTGTATTGTTCTGTGTGTTTCCCTGTGTTGTTGATATTGTAGGTGCAGTAATATAGGTAGATTCTTACCGGTAGCTCTTTTCTCTACGTTTCTCTTGGTGTATCAGGGACTGTTTTGATTTCCTTGATGTTTTCTGTTTTTCTTCTTTATTAATTTTTCTTGCAGAATACTTGCTTGCTTGCTTTTATTGTTCAGTTTTTATTGAAATACTTTTTTGTGTGCAAATTAGCTCACAGAGAATAAAGCTGATAAGAGTTAGGAGCTCATCTTAACAGCTGCTTGTCTCCACCTCCCCTGGATTCTCTCTAAGGCTTTGGTCCCGCTTGCTACCGCAGCGCCCGCTGTGGCGGACGCTACAGGGACGAGAGCCCTCCCCTCAATGGCGCCGGGCCCGCTGCGAGGGGGGGCCGCAGTGCTGTGGCGAGAGTTTCTCCTGCTCTCAATAGAATTGAGAGCAGGACTCGCGACGGAGCGCTAGGCCAAACCCCCCGGCGGTTCAGCCAATGAGGGCGAACCTACCGGGTGACGTCATGGCCGCGCCCTCGTCACTCCCCCGCCACGCCCCCCTCCAGTCTCTCTCCTGCAGCTCACTGCAGACCGGGGAACCGACTGCACGCGCCGCCAGCCTCGCGGGCGCACGTGCAGCGGAGGCACTGGGACCTTAGCCTTACAGTACATCTTACAGCCCATTGGCATGAATGAGTTATAAGGTGTCACTTTCTTCCAACACCAAAAGCTGTGTTATGGCAGAGGAGTGCTTAGTAAATTTGTCTCTAGGGCTCCTTATGGCTCAATCACTACTAATAGTGGTATGCATGTGTATAAGGGAGGTTAATACAACAACATATACTTTAAGGAAGAGGTTGCAGAGCAGGTCACATTGATAACATTATATAACAACTGATTATTATATTGTCAGCAAGAAGGCAGCACATAACTATTGTACAATGCTTATTTTTCAGGACTACAATATAATAGTGCTATATGTGATGACTGCTTCAACATCCAAGGGGTTACACTTTTTCTTATAATCCAAATTATTTAGATCAATTAACTTAAGTCTGTTACTTAGATTTGTATAATGGAAGAGAATTAATTGGTATCGTTGTAAATCTATATTTTTTCAACATTAAAATTGACATCTTGGGTAATTTGCTGGCACCTGTTTCTTTTATTTGGTTTTATTTGAAGAAAGGAGAAAAAAGAAGACCTGTTAACTCATTTTTAAGCTAAAATATATCCCCACTGAAGAGTCTAAAACTTTTAATGTGCAATAAAAGGTAGAACTTTGTTAACAGTTGGCTTCTTAATGTTTGTGGGATTCGTTTCATCATCGGGGATATTTTAAGAATGCATTTCCTTTTTAGTGTTCATTATACATGAACCAAAGTGCATAAGAAACCAGATGTTACCTAGGAGTATTTTTATTGAAACTTATTGTGAAGTTTATTGCTTATTTAAAGAAACATCTACCTTTGCCTAGTAAACAAAAGTATTTTTACATTTTCTTTTTCTGTGAAACCCACTGGTAGTTCCATATTTACTAATTATATAATATATCGATTTATTTGGTTTAATAAATATATCTAATAGAGTAGTCGTTTTCATAAAAAAAATAAAATACATACCGTATGTCCATCCTTCTTTAATATCCTATGGCATAGATCCACAAAGCTCTGTTAGATCAGGGAAAATAACATGACATATCCTAAATAGTTAACAGACATTATGTTCTCTGAGATTAACAGAGATCCACAAATGTAAATATATGCAAAAACAAAGTCCGTTAGGGCCCTCATTAGCATATTGTTAGTGTTGCGGTAAGCATTTAATCCTAGTGCTAGCTGCCAGTAACGCTTAGCAATATTCTAAGGCAGATGCCAGGTATATATTGCAATGCAATATATATATATTGTAGCCCTCTTTCCCTATGCATAAGGGAAACTACGCGTGTTGCTATACCTGTAGCTCACAGGAGGCCTAAGCCTCCGCCACTGGGAGCCTGGGGTGAGCTCTTGTAGCGCAGCGCCTCCACCTATGAGGTATCCCAGCATTGGTGGGATAACCCCTCACAGGAACCAATACACAGTAATGAAAAATACACACACAAGGTATATAACAGGTTTACTGAGCACACATGCAATAGCAATAATAACTGTACCCACAATGTACACCCAATGCCCCAACACGTGGTGGTTCCCCCAAAGTACTGAGCGTGCTGTGGCACCAATACCCCTGGTGTCCTGTCCCAGCAAGTCCCACCCAAATGGGAGGTAGCGCTACCCCTGAGAACCGTTGGTGCACGTGTATACCTTCCTGGGCACTCCTGCACACAGGTGCAGCAGGTGGATCAAAGATCAGTCAAGTCCCACGTCGCGGGGCCTCAGACACCAATCCCCTCACTCCTTAGGGTCCTGGTTCGCCTCGTGGGGTGAGCTCCCACTGGAGTGTCTCACCGGAATGTCTCAGAGACCTGTGGCCTGGTCCCAGACAGCAGTGCGCCGCATGGCCATCTGGTCACCGGTGCAACAGCACTAATCTAGTGTTATGGGAGCATCGCTATCTGTGGCCTTCCCTACAATACTTCACTGAATTGGCTAAAGGCCTAACTGGGGCCTTAGGGGCAAGGCCTAGGCCCAGTCCAGGAGGCACTGCTCCCGGGACATTGCCTTGCTGGCTCCCATGTGATTCCTCGCAGGCTCTAGTCCCGCGGAGGATATCCTCCTTCCGCTCTTCTGGTTCCTGGGTCTCACGCATGACCCTTGTACTCACGGCGCCACTTCCAAGATAGCCACCACATTCTCCATATCCTGCGCATGCGCCATGTCTTGCGCATGCGCGATAGACCCGCAAATGGGGCCGCCTGCCCCGGAGCACCGGAGCGGCTCCACAACCCAGAGGCAGGGTAAGGGGATCCCGCTACATCATCTTGCATCTGCCTTAAAAAAAAAAATTAATAAACCCCTTTCAAGCTAGAGTATACATGAGGGCAGCATTATATAAGCCTGCATGGTCATATATAACCAAGGGGTTAATGTCAACACCCTAACTACCCATTGTATGGCATAATGGTACAACCGCTATGGCATACAAGGGGTTAGTCTCCCCCCTTAAACTCACTGGGGGGCCTAACCTCCCTCTCCAGTGCACCCACCCCCACAACACATTGCACTTACCTCCACCCCCCAAACCAACCTAACCCAACCTATACAGTACTGGCCATTATCCCAACTAGCCAATAGCTCATAATGGACAATATAAATACAATATCCACTTATACCCCAAGCAATAGTGCAGAGTCAATGAGTGCTTCAGTTTTAGGTGATCCCTAAGCCATCTAAGGCAGATGATGCAGAGAAGGAATAAATAAAAAGACAGGGCAATAAATGGATGAAAGGGACAGTGAGACACAGGACCATCCATCATCAGTTCATCAGTGTGCAGGGGGGTTGGGATGCAGGGGGGAGAGTGGGAGAGAGGGCTAATATTAAAATTCACAGAGACAGGGAGAAACATTCCAATAAATTATGGTAGTGGGTTAAAAACCCCATATCAGCATTAAGTCCCCTTGTTTTAGTGTCATAGAGTGTTATCATTTTGAGTTCAAATGTTTTCCGTTCCTGGTTGCTTTTAAACATTCCATTGAGGATTTGGATTTTTAATAATTTATGGAATGATCTGGCTGGGAGAAGTGGTGTCGCACTAGAGTGCAATATTTTCATTCTTCACGGTGTGTTATTCTGTGTCTGTGTAGGTTCGTTCTGGTTTGAAGTTTTTGCTGGCTTCACCAATGTAGCATCCTTGGTAGAGATGGGCAAAACAGTCAAAATTCAGTTCCTAAAATTCCGCCGAAATCCATTCCGCACACCAAAATCCACATTCGAATTCACAATTTAATGCAATCCAGACTGATTTTGTTGTTGTAAACGTTGTGTTTATTATGAAACAACAATAAAAATAATTGTTACAAACATTTTGCATCACAAAAATTGTTGGTTTTGGACGGGGGGGGGAGGGGGGCAGGGGGCGTGGGGGGGTTGGGGGTTCCAGAAAAAAAGAAAGGGGTAAATAATCCAACAGTTGTGTAGGGGGGAGAGAGAGAGACTTTGAAAACTTTATTATACTAAAAAAGTTTCAATATAAAAATTTTTTTAACAAGAAAATAAGTTACATACTGTATGAAATCTCAACTCCTCATCTTCTCCAAGACTACAAACAGCATTTCTCACACTCCATTTCTTAACAAACATGTGAAAATTACTATACAGTGCATAAAAATTATGCAATGTATTATAAAAACGATAATCAATCCGAATTCTGGACACAACCAAAATTCGGAAAATACAAAGTGCATTTATAAGTCCAACTCCAAGCTGTTTATTTCTAGATGTTAAGATTCCAAGCTTTGCCTGACCAATCAAGAAATTTGCCAGACAAATGAAAAAAAACTCTTCTTAAACGTGTACTGTACACCCAAAATGATCAGTTGTTTAGAAAAAGGTAGATGCAAACTAAAAAAACTAATTCTCACATAAATCTAAAATAGGTTGCAATCTGGCACAGTCAATAAATAAATGAAAAATAGTTTCAGGAGCTGCACAAAATGGACAAACAAGAGAGACAATGGAATCCATATGATGTACAAAAGTGTTGGTTGCAATAATACCTTGTAGCCTCTGCAAGTCCCCCGATCCATCATCAGTTCATCAGTGTGCAGGGGGGTTGGGATCTCTTCGGAATAGGTAACTTGTACAAAGTTCTCCATGCTGGACAGTGAGTTTCCTGGAACCAGGGTCACGAATGATGTATGAATAGTTCCAGTAAGCTTAACTCATGCCTTCCCTCTTCCAAAGCAAAAACAAGTCCTTTTGTCCTTCTTAGTTTTATTGAGGAAAAATCACAGGAAGAAAGGGACTAGCAGATGTAGTGTAGGTAGAGAGTGCGTCTCTGTCTTAAGTGCAGTGTATCAAGGATAAAGCAGTGTAAAACAAAAAGGCCTTGCTGGGGTAAATAGTAGGCAGTTACTCAAAGTCCAGGGTGAAAAGGAAGTGAGGAGCAAGGGTCACACTAGAAGGGAAGTGAGACTATACTAACTGTCAGCAAGGACAGGGGGGTAGGAATAGCCCACTCTCAGCTAGGAGAATAGGAGATGCAGGCAACCAACACAGGCTGTGTAAACAACATGTAACAATAATGTTGCCTTTTCACATGCAGCTAGCTGCTGGGACAGGGAAAATAACAGGCAGCTGAACTAGGGAGAAATGAATCCCATGAGATGCAAAGGGAGACAGAGAATATGGAATCTGGTTCCAGGACACTCCCTGTCTGGTATCTGGAGATACCATTATATTCCTGGAATATGTGGAACATATGGGCAGTACAACAAACATAACAATGCAAAGTTCGTGTCCACATAGCGATGTGACACTGGCCGGTATCACTGGTTTCAAAGTCCCTTGGCCAAGGTTCTTTGGCAAAGGATGCCAAGCGGATGCACCAGTCCAGGTTAGCTGGGTGCACCACAATGTCTTTTGCAAAAGTCTCTGGTCCTGTTTCTTTTCAAACTTACGGAAGAACAGTCCTTTTTGTCTCTGTGGTTTCACCTACAGAGTGCATCCCCTTGTAGGTATGCCAGTCGTGGTAGCCAGTCGTCTATCACCTGGCGTTTGGGAGAAGAACACTCCTGGAAGACTGGTTGTCAAGTCTGGTCCAGTGAACAGGGCGTCGTTCAGGGAGACTCCCTGGTGCTGAGCTGAACACTACCCGGATTTGATCGGGTTCCTGAGGGTGGTAGAACCCAGATGATTGGAGGTACCAGCATTCTTCACCTTCCTTCAGTGGAGGTGCTGGCTTTGCGTGGCCGCTAAGGAATGTCTTCTGGATAAAGGCCACAAAATTATGTTTGGTCTCCGGTTTCCTTTGTAGGTCGCAGCGGAGTGAAGTGAGCCTAGAGGTGGCATGTTCTTTGTTGTTTGGGAGGCGTCTTCTTGGTGAATGGAATGGTAGCGGGGTCACCCAACTGCCCCATCTGTCCTTGAAGAGCTCCTTATCCATTAACTTCCGGAATTCTCCATCTTCCATCGATGGTACTTGTTTGTTACTGTCCCTTGTTTTCTGGAACGCTGTGAACCCTAAGTCATCGGTGCATTCCTCTTGCAAGAGAACGTCTCCACGTATTTTGGTGATACGCCTTTGTGTCTCTTTGTTAACTGCCGTCAGGAGGCAATCTCTTTTGTCCTTGTAAATCCCTTTGTGAAATGTCTCTGCGACTGTCTCTTTTTTGATGTGTGAGAGGACAGCCTTTTTGCCATTGTGGCTTCACCTGCAGGGCACAATCTTTTGCGGCTATGCCAGTCGTGGCAGCTGGCTGCTTTGCCACTTGGTATTCTGCGGAGAGGAACAACTGTACGTCTTAGCCGTGCCATTGCTCGCGGGAGGACCGTCCGATCGTTTATTGTCTTTTGACGATCCCTTTGTCGGTCACCTTTGGGAGGTTACTTTCTTCTTTCAGTGGAGTCGACTCGTCATCCTTGGTTGTCTGAACCACTAAGCATCCTAGGCCATTGTCACATCCGCCTGATGTGAGGATGTTTTTGTTGATCTCAGGGGTATGACCTTGTCTCTTCTCTTCACTTGGCCCTCCTGTCACTTGGAGATAGCCAAGACATGGTTCAGAGAGGGATGTGTGTCCACATTCTGTTATCACTGTTCTGCGGGCGTCAACATAGTCTGGTCCGTGCCCTTTGTCGGTGCACACGTTGCCCACTATCACCCATCCTAGGTCAAGTCTTTGGGCGTATGGTGCGTTGTGGGGTCCGTTACGCTTTTACGGACTTTGTGCACCCTCAAGATGTCCCTACCGAGCAGCAGCAAGATCTTGGCGCTTTGTTCTACCGGCGGGATGTAGTTGGCTATTCCTCTGAGGTGCGGGTGATGGCGTGCCACGTCTGGTGTGGGAATCTCGTCCCTATTTGCAGCCATGTGGTTGCACTCGATGAGTGTGGGGAGAGCTATCTTCACTCTGTTATTCACTGAACGTATGATGTAGCCGCTTGTTCTTCTCCCTGTTGTCCCAGTTGACCCTGCACAGGTTCTGAGGGTGTAGGGTGAGGCATTGTCTTGTGAGTTGAATAAGTTGAAGAATTCCGTCTTCGCCAATGATCTGTTACTTTGATCGTAGAGGATTGCATACATCCGGATAGCCTTCTCAGGTTGTCCCTGGGGGTGCACTGCGACAAGGCATATTTTGGAGCAGGATATTTTGTCACTTCCCTTTCCGCAAACCTCGGTGCACTGAGACGTGACAGATGTTCTCTCTCCTTCTCCTTCCTCCCCGCCATGCTCCGCTACGGAGGATGGGTTGTTGAGTTGGTGGAGTGTCAGCGCCTCTGGATGTAGCGTGCTTGTCACTTTTGCACACTACACATTTGATGTCTTCTTTACAGTTTCTGGCTAGGTGAGTTGTGGCACACAGGAACTCCTCCAGCAGGAGGCAAAAGCAAAGCACAGCCGCAAAAGGAGAATGATGGAAGGCTGGTGGAGTGACTAAAAGAACTTTATTCGCACAGTGTACTGACGGATCCTCCGAAAATAAAGTTCTTTTAGTCACTCCACCAGCCTTCCATCGTTCTCCTTTTGCGGCTGTGCTTTGATTTTGCCTCCTGCGGGAGGAGTTCCTGTGTTCCTGTTACTGTTGCTAGCACGCCAGGCTGTTGCCGTTCTACCCGCTACACCGGATATGACGCATCTCCGCCGGTCAGGTGACCACCCACTGTGAAGGAGCTATCACAGAAGGGTAGGTGGCTGGATCCATCATCAGAGGACCGTGTTGATACGGCGTTATACACCACACTGACTGTGACGGAGGCGTTACCGGAGGATTGGCGGCTGGATGGGCGTCATGAGGATCGTGAGGCACGGCACTACACACTTCATTCCAACGTGAGTCTTTTTATCTCAATCTTATTGGAGCTCGTTTCGAGCCAGTTGCTGGAAAAGATTATCTCACTAGTGTGCAGTTTGCTGTGACCTATATCCCCAGAACTATATTAAGAATATTAAGAACATTCAACAGCTATTTCTTTGCTTTTGACCGCCTGATGGGTTAACTGTGGATCACCCGTCCATACATAAGTGAGTCGTGGAACCGCAGCACCTGAAGCAAACTCCGAATTCTCTGAGTAACTTCTTGCGTTCCTCTAGGGACTTCATCCTGAACCCAAAGCACCTGTTAAGTGAGTGTGGCTTCTTGTGTATGGGACATTCCCTGTTTGGGTCCCTTGGTTTCTCGTCTCCGGTGAACGACTGATCGGGAGTTGTCTGGGTCGTGGAGGACACGTCCGTCCTGTGGACCGAGATGGGTGTTTGAGTGTTACCGTATCTCGCCACTGGTCTCTCATTTTTCAGGCTGCTTGCACTGTGTGTGGTTTGCGCACCCAAGATGAAACTGGGATCGTTCCTTGTCCTTGCCGCTTCGCGGATGAAGCTCAAGAAGAATGAGAATGGGGGGAAGGCGACTTGCTTCTCCCTTTTGTATTTGGAGCCTTCTGAAATCCATCTTTCTTGGAGGTTGTAAGGTAGCTTCTCCAAGATGGGTCTCACTCCACGAGCTGAGTCTAGGACGTTGAGACCTGTTAAGGAATGGTCTTTTCTTGCAAACTCCAGCTCTTGCAGCAGGTCCCCGAGCTCTCGTAACATCAAGTAGTCTCGAGCCGTGATCTTGGGAAAGCTGTTGATTCTTTTGAAGAGCGAATCCTCGACTGCTTCGGGGCTACCGTAGCACTCTTCTAGCCTTTCCCATACTAGGTCAAGACCTACTTGGGGGTGGTTCGCATTTGCTGCCCCGAGTATCTTCGCGTGTTCCTTGGATTCTTTCCCCAGCCATTTGGCTAGCAGCCTAAGTTCCTCCCTAGCTGAGACGCCCAGGCTTTTGATTGCGTCCTTGAACGCGAACTTCCACATACGGTAGTTCTCGGGTCGGTCGTCAAAGTTGGTAAGTCCTGTTTGCACCAGGTCACGCCGGATCATGCACTTGGCCATGTCTGTCAGGCCTGAGGCGTCGGCGTGTTGGTCACGTTCTGAGGTAGTTGCTGGGAGGGTCCGTGCGGTCGCCTCTTCCTTGGCGTGGACGCGTGGTGACTGCTGGTCAATGTGAGGGGCTGTGTTCTCCCGTGTGGGTGTACCTGGGTTGCGAGCCTGTTGTAGTGCATCCGTGTGCGCGCTGGCGTATGGATAACTGTTGCGGCTGTGGCTATCCCAAGCAGCATGTACCATTGAAGGAACAGCGTCTTCTCCTCATGGACCTAGCAAGTCTTCGGTGTTTGTGCAGTCGCTCCCGTCGTGTTGACATGGTGTGCTGGTGTTTATACTGAAAAGGCACCGTAGTCTTCGGTGCATTGGACTGGATCCTCTGAGGCTATCCGTCTGTACGGTTGCTCCCCGCCGTCCTGTCACACGGCTGCTACTAGGACTTCAGCTTGGGCTATGGCGGCGGCTTCCTTCTCTTGATTAAGTGCCTCTAGTTCCGCATCGAATTCGGCTTTCCTGCGTGTAGTGGCTGCGGCAGCAGCGGCGGCAGTAGCGGCAGCAGTAGCGGCGTTTGCGGCGGCATTAGCGGCGGCTGTCTGTTCCTCTTCTATGCGCGCTCTTTCTGCCCTTACGGCTGTCTCTCTCCGACCATATTCGGCCCTGGCACGTGCGGCCTCTGCAGTGGCTCGCGCCTTGGTAGCGCTTGCGCTGGACGCGTTAGATTGCGCTGATTTTGCAGACCTTGATGAGTGCCTTGATGTGCTGGAGCGCTGCGATGCGGTCTCTAGGAGGAGCTCTTTTCTCACGCTTTGCGCGTCTGTGATAGCGGTCCGCACGCGGCTGTCACGTGTAAGGTCAATGTTATTTTGTAAGTCTCTTACTTGCAGGCTTTCGTCGGTGTTGGCTCTGGTCAAGTAGATGATGTATGTCTCTGACAGCCCTTGGTAGCACGAGTGGTTAGACTTTATTTGAATAATTGCCTGAGCGAGCTGTTGTGCATTATCGCCAATGCTAACAACATTGCGTAACTCTAGTGCGGTTCTTTCCCAGGCCTTTTCTAACTTGGCGTGGTGCGCTTCAATGTCAGCCTCATATTTTTCGCTGGCCTTTTGTGTCAGTGTGACTATCCGTTTAGGCCTTGCGTCTGCCTGTGCCTGTTGCAGTTGCGCAGCGGTCTCTGTGTCTGAGTGGTCACTCCTGCGTGATGTCTGGTGAGGATCTGAGTTCTGCCATGCTTTAGGTGTGCATAGGCCTTTAGCCAATGCTTGTGGCGTGCGGTCTGTTACCTGCGTCAGCGATGGGTGACTGTCTCAGATGATGCCGAGCGGTGTCCTGCAGCGTTCAGCGTAGGGGTAGCTGTACTCACAGGTGTCTGGTGGCTCTGACCCATGTCCTGGCGGGTGTCAGGTGGCGTGGCCCTTGGTGGCGCTAGCCGTGGGGACATGCGCAGGGGGTAGGTGAGATGTTAGCTCCTCACTATGGAGCTGTGCAGAGGGTGATTAAAACAGAAAAAGGCAATCAAGGTTCTGTGTAAGATGCACTGTATGACTGCAGCGCTGCTGCCTTGTGTGAAGTTGCAGGCTCTCTGAGCAGTGTAAATCTGCTTGCTTGTTTGTAAGGCTGCAGGCTGTGTGCAGTTTGCTGTATAAAGCCTGCTGCCCTGTCTGGCAGTGTAAAGCTGCTTGCTTGTCCTGGGGTGCAGATACTATTCTGTATTAGCATAAAGTCTTTGAGTAGCAGCTCCTGTGTGATTCCCCAACACACAGTCTTTGTTTTACTTTCCTGGAACCAGGGTCACGAATGATGTATGAATAGTTCCAGTAAGCTTAACTCATGCCTTCCCTCTTCCAAAACACAAACAAGTCCTTTTGTATTTCTTAGTTTTTGGAGGAAAAATCACAGGAAGAAAGGGACTAGCAGATGTAGTGTAGGTAGAGAGTGCGTCTCTGTCTTAAGTGCAGTGTATCAAGGATAAAGCAGTGTAAAACAAAAAGGCCTTGCTGGGGTAAATAGTAGGCAGTTACTCAGAGTCCAGGGTGAAAAGGAAGTGAGGAGCAAGGGTCACACTAGAAGGGAAGTGAGACTATACTAACTGTCAGCAAGGACAGGGGGGTAGGAATAGCCCACTCTCAGCTAGGAGAATAGGAGATGCAGGCAACCAACACAGGCTGTGTAAACAACATGTAACAATAATGTTGCCTTTTCACATGCAGCTAGCTGCTGGGACAGGGAAAATAACAGGCAGCTGAACTAGGGAGAAATGAATCCCATGAGCTGAGAAGGGAGACAGAATATGGAATCTGGTTCCAGGACAGTGAGACTCACTAATAGACAAATGATGCCTCCATTTTGTATCAACTAAGCCATTTAAAATATGAACATTAACCTTTACTGATAGAACATACAAATCTGTCTTTCCAACAGACTCAAAAACCAGCCCCTCCATTTTAGTCAGACTGAACAAAAACCCTGGTACATACACTCCACTCTCCACGACAGGGGAAATGAAAAAATAAAACTGTTTCCTTCATTAGGAAAAACATGATCTACAGAACATGGATGTAAAAGATCAAGAACCTGACATGGCAGTTTATCAATAAAGTCTTGTAAACATTTCTCAACAAATCGAATTGACCTAATGTGAAGCAATGCAGCCACCTCTTGGGGACATTACCAAGAAAACTTCTGAAAATCAATGAGATTACACATCTTAGTTATCCCAGCCCTAACACATGTAGAGAAAAGCCTATGATTTTTGAAGTACAGGAAGGAAATAAAGGACCACACCTTGAATATGGAGTACAATTTGGGGCACCAATCCTAAGAAAAGACATTATGGAACTAGAGAGAGTGCAGAGAAGAGCCACCAAATTAATAAAGGGGATGGACAATCTAACTTATGAGGAGAGGCTAGCTTAATTAGATTTATTTACATTAGAAAAGAGGCGTCTAAGAGGGGATATGATAACTATATACAAATATATTCGGGGACAGTACAAGGAGCTTTCAAAATAACTGTTCATCCCACGGGCAGTACAAAGGACTCGGGGTCATCCCTTAAGGTTGGAGGAAAGGATATTTCACCAGCAACAAAGGAAAGGGTTCTTTACAGTAAAGGCAGTTAAAATGTGGAATTCATTACCCATGGAGACTGATGGCAGATATAATAGATTTGTTCAAAAAAAGGTTGGACATCTTTTTAGATGGGAAAGGTATACCGGGATATACCAAATA
Source organism: Ascaphus truei (assembly GCF_040206685.1). Classification (NCBI taxonomy): domain Eukaryota; kingdom Metazoa; phylum Chordata; class Amphibia; order Anura; family Ascaphidae; genus Ascaphus; species Ascaphus truei. The sequence goes on from NC_134483.1 coordinate 36,219,720, forward strand.
AGTATACATGGGAAGGATGTTGATCCAAGGATTAATCCGATTGCCAATTCTTGGAGTCAGGAAGGAATTTATTTTTCCCCTTATGAGATATCATTGGATGATATGTCACCAGGGTTTTTTGTTTGCCTTCCTCTGGATCAATAAGTATGTATAGATATAGGATAAAGTATCTGTTGTCTAAATTTAGCATAGGTTGAACTTGATGGACGTGGGTCTTTTTTCAACCTCATCTACTATGTAACTATGAAATAAAGAATTAAAAAATAAGGGCTCCTGCAAAGGCCAAGAAACACACGTCACCACGTTCAACTTTTATTATTCTCCGAGCATTAAAGGGACCTTTATAAAAGGATGGTAAAATAGTATCATCAAACCCAACAGGGTCTATTAAAAACAAATGTCCATCATATCCAAACTCCCCCACCCTCCCCTCCACTCTATGAAAAAGCAAACCCTCACCAGGCTAACACTCCCTCACAAAATAACAATCTATGAACTGCCTGAAAACGGAATCTGCCACACGACTAATTGAGTCTGAGCCCCTGTCCACCCTCAGACAAAGGTAAAAACAACACTCTCGGCTTCAACCAATCTTTACTATCCCAGAAAAAAATAAAATGAAAATTTCTGCATGGCCTCAAGTAGGCCTGCAGGAGAGTCAAGACACACAAGTTTATGGTACAACATAGATGCTAGAGTACTAGATTATTAATCATCAGCACTCTGCCACGGAAAGACAACTGAGGACGTAACTAGAGCCATTTCTGCAACTTTGCTTTCACTTTTTCTTGTAGCCCTTCCCAGGTCTTCTGCACACAGGCATCACTCACCAGAAAAAAACCCAGGATTTTTATACCATCTCTATCCACATCAAATCTGCAGGTAGAAAAGGTGGACTAAAACCAAGCCAGCTACCAACTAACAAAGTTTCACATTTTGCCCAATTTATGTTTACTGACGCTACTTGTTCAAAGGTCTCAATGCAGGAACCAAGAACCCGAAGATCATTGTCATAATTAATAAACACAGATACATCATCTGCTTAAGCTGAGACCTTAACAGGCCTAACATCTGGAATACAAGCTATAGCAATCCCTGATAAACATTTCCGGGTCATAACTAGAAAGGGTTCAATAGCCAGAGAATAAAGCATACCAGAGAGAGAGAGAGAGAGAGCACCCTTGCCTTCTCCCTCTCTCTATGGGAAAAGGACAGCTCAGCCCACCATTAATTTTCAAGACACTATAAATGTTAGAATTTAATAACTGAACATAAGAAATTAAGACTTTTCCAAATCCAAAAGAATGCATTGTTTTAAACAAATAAAAATGATCCACTCTGTCAAAAGCCTTTTCCTGGTCCAAAGAAATAAGACCAAATTTTAAATTAAAAACCTTCCCAACCTCCAAAATATCTCTTATAAAAAAAATATACTGTCCAGGAATACAATAAGACTGATCTGTATTCACAATGGAGCCCGAATATATTTTAAGGTGATTTGCTAAAACCTTTGACAGAATTTTATAATCAGAACATAATAAGGACACTGGTCTCCAGTTTTTGATAAGACACAAGTCTCCCTTTTTTGGCAGTAAAGTGAGAACTGCCCTGCGACAGCTCAATGGCAATACTTTCATCTTAATACACTCTAAAATAACGTGAAAAAATTAATTTCCAATCAAAGTCCAAAAATGTTTATAGAACTCTATAGGTAGTCCATCAATGCCAAGCATCCACCCATAGGACAAACTTTACACGGCAATAAACAATTCATCAAGCGTCAATTGTACTGTACATCCAGTTCCTCTTGCTGTAAAGATGGTAAATCAGTCAAAAAATTCTCCATTTCAACTTCATCCACAGGAGCAGCGCTGTAAAGATCTTTATTAAAGGTAACTGCATACTTTCGAATACCTGTAGGATCAGAATCTTCCTTTCCATCACACATTTTAAAACAATGAATGTGTTTATGCTCAGCACACTTCTTTTCCATACCAAAAACACTTTAGTAGGTGCATCCATTTCTATTGCAATTTTGAATTTAGAACGCACCAAAGCTCAAGTCACTTTACCCTCTCGGAGACTATTCAATAGATGGGTTTTTTTTTTTGCTTTAAATTCTGATCATATCTAACTGTAGTAGTATGTTGAGCCGCAAATATTTTCTGTATTTCTACAATTTATGTTTCCAAGTCAGACATTGTCTGATTAAGAGAAGCTGTAGCATTACTAGTATATTGTTGACAAAAAACTCTAACCTGTATTTTACCTATATCCCGCCACTGCCTAAGTGTCTCAAAATCATTCTTCTGTGTAATCCAATGTTCTTAAAAGAATGTAAAATGATTAACAAATTGTGTGTCTTCCATTAACATGTCTTAACATTAAAATGCCAATAGGAACTTGTATGGTTTAAGGATAACAGAGAAAAATTACAACAAGCCATATGATGATCAGAAACACTGGTTGGTATAATTCTACATCCACTCACCTTGTTTAAAAAGTGGCAACATACACATGGTCAACTCTTGCCATGGAAACATGATTACAATTAGCATGTAACCAAGTATATTGCTTAGTACCAGGTTTACAATTTCTCCAAGTATCAACCAGAGAAAACATTTGCAACATAGAGATTTAACTCTCCGGAGGACTGAGGGTGTGGCTCTCCACGATTCCTGTATATCAGAGGATTCTCTGTGCAGTTAAAATCTCCAGCTAAAATAATGACCTTGTTAAATAATGATTCCACTTATTATTTCCTGTTCAGAAAGATTCCAATACTTCAGAAGAATGTTGTCCAGCAGAAAAAGTAAGTTTATTCTTACAATGTTACTTACAGATGAAAGTTCAATCAATGATGAAAACGTGCTCTAATGGTATTCATAGAACAAAGAACCCCTTGTTCACTCACATGCTGCTTAGATGGTACATGCAGAGAATGTCTTGAGAGCAAGAGATGTCCAGAAAAGAGAAAGAAAATCGAGAAGCAGCTTGTAGTTATTGATCACTAACTCCACCCCCTTTATCCTCGTGGCTGCTTTAGACAAAGAACCTCTAAACTACTTCAGGCTCAGATTTCCTCAGACCTTGAAATCCAATACTCAAACCAACCCCAAGCATCTGGTATGCATTCAAGCCTCACTAGAATTCAGCCCCTTTTGTTACATACAAATTCAAAATCCTACAACATATTCTCATGCAATTGTCTTGATATAAGTTCTCATTCATTCTGAATTATATTAAAAGCCTATACCAAACGTACATAATTCGTATCACATTCAAAACTTAGAAAGACAATTATTTAAAAACAGTTCTAAAGATAAGAATCCTTATTTGGGAAGTGTCATTTTCTTCTTAACACTTCTTCCAATATTTTTTCCTCTTTAGTTACTTTTTCTTCTATCTGCGTATACATTCTTTTTGCAATACATAATACAAGTAATTGAAAAACAATACATTATAAAGCTACACAGAGTAGAATAATAAAAGGATGAACTAAAAAAAATGACCCAAAGTTGATTGCAAAGATGTTTTTGACCACATAGTAATAGATTTCTTAAAATTTCCCCACCAAGAGGATCCTGACATTACTGACCATTCATGTTCTATTTCTTTCAATTAACCTTGTTCATGTTGAAAAATAATTTCTGCTTCCATTAGCTGTTTATGTAACATTTGAAACAAACCGTAATCTTTCTTAATTTTGTCAATCCTTTTCTTTGAAGGAAACTAATTTATTTGGGAAACAGGAAGGCCCCGCTTCTCGGCGTCCCGCTTTTTGGCGATCCGCCGATACGGCGGTACCGAGAAGTGGGCTGCCATTGTTGCACATGCGCAGAACGGGCCGGTCCGATGTCGTGCATGCGCAGAACGGGCCGGTCTGGCGTCGCGCATGCGCAGAATGAGGGGCTTTGTCGACGTTGCGCATGCGTAGAACGGCGCATTGCTGGTCTGTGCATGCGCACATAACGAAAAACTCCGCTTTCCGGCAATTTTCGCTTTGCGGCAGGTCCTTGGAACGGAACCCGCTGCATGACTGGGGCCCTGCTGTATATTAAATCGAAATGGAACTACATTTTCATCTCTCAAGAGAATCTGTGATATTTTGACCTGGATTCAATGTAAATATATTCCTATTGGATTTTCCTCAATACAATACAATCCCTTTAATACAATCTCAGAATGTGTACACATAGGAAAGAAAGCTTTCATTATTTCCCTATCTGTCATTACCTGTACACATACCATTCCTTTCTCTACAGGAGTAACAAGATCGTGAAATTGTTTTACTGTTTCAATGCAAACAGAACATGAACTATGGTTATGAAAACATGAATGATAAATAATATTAGGTTGGAGTGGTAAACACATTATTTTAGAATTAAAATGTACACAAGCAGATACATCGACTTGTTCAAGCTTTCCTGTAATTGTGTGTAAAATCAGGGTACATGAAATTATAATATAATAATTGAGTATTGCTATCAGGTATTCCCAATACTGTTATAGGAAGTAATGCTCATTCTTTTCCTACAGCTGGTATTAAAGAAGTACTTGGACATACAGATTTATGGGTAAATAAGTGGCTGGGATATTCAAATGACGTGTGATTTAGACCGAATACATTCCCCGCTGGCAAATGTCATTTGAGTCCTACTGGTGTAACCCCACCTTGCAAAGCCTGTGCCATTAATTTAAATCAGTGCAATATTCAATCTGTATCTCCAAACAAGCAATGGCTACTTGAATTTTTTCTTCACCATTTTTAAGAGTTAAAGTTACTTTTTGGAGATGCAGAAAAGAAGGTCCTATTACTGAGGCAGTTTTTATAACCATACCATCCAAATTTGATTCAGACATCTCTTACCATGTATTCCTTTTCCTCCCGTTAACCCTGCGGTTTCTAGATCAGATTTTAAAGAATTTATATCCATGATGTTGGCTATGCTTCCTAATGTACCCACTTCTCCTAGGAATCATTCTATTAAACCACTTTTATTTATACTTGTACTACTAGTGTTTTCTCCAAACCATTGTTTAATACCCATCTCCATATTTATAAGATGTTCCTGACATTGAAGGAAACTAGTTGACATTTTCCATTCAGAAATATTACATTTTCAAACTATTGTTATAAATTTTCCATCCAACAAAATTGGTTTAGACTGGAAAGGATTTACCTGCAAAGGATTTGATAGTTTAAATACCTTATTTGTAGGAGTGATATTCCTAGGTGAAATTACATTAACCACGGCATGTTCACATTTCTCATTTTGGTTTGTTAAAGAAATACAACACAGATATTTTCTTTTTTCATGAAGTGTAGAATTGTCTTGGCTATAATGAGCAAATGTACTGTCGTGAGCTCTAGGTCGGGCTTGCATAGAGTCTTATCCGGAAGTTTAACTTGCTGTGAGGGAATGTAATTGCAGGAGTCTATGGCCTAGTACTTAGGTAGGGTCTAAGAGGTATAATGTAGTAATCTTACTGTGAGACAACAGGAAAGGGATAGGGAGTGATCACAAAACCATACTAATTGTGTAATTGTATAATAATAAATCAGGTAATCGAATTGTGGGTGCAAACTGTGAACTGACAAGTGAATCAGAAAAGGGGGGGAAGGGAAACACAAAGTGATTGTGCCCCTAAAAGAATTCACTAAACTGCACACCACTAGGTATAGAAAGTAACTTTTAATAAATTAACTTAAAACATATATTACCAAAGAATGGTGTAACGTGATTTAAAAAATAAATTAAATCAAATATCAAGCATCTCTGTCATCTAGTATATATGATTGTAATATCCCAGTTAACCAGCTAATGATGGTGGGATATAGAAGGCATAAGATGCTATAAGTCAGGGTGTTAACCCCTCTGGATCAGCTGTTAGACCAGATGGTGAATGTATAGAGGTCAGCGAGACCAGATAGATAGTATTGGGAAAATATCCAATCCTCCTAATATAATCATTCCATTGAACACCTCTGTGATTACTTTACAGTCTCGTGAAGTACATATCCTGTGAGTAAAGAGACTTCCCCCCCTTTTCTGAGTAATCTTACTGTACCTCTAGATGAACCTCCGGAAGAATAGTGCAGACTCCCGCTTTCCCTCCATGATGTGCCTCCTGGATGGCAATAAGAAGTAGCAGAATGAAAGAAGATGTCTGGAGCAGCAAAAAGCTGCTTTCGAGCGCCACTTAGGCGTGAAATGCGTGGGAGGTTTTTCTACTGAGCTTACTCTGCTGTATGTCCCAGTAAAGCTGTTTTTGTATCTGCAAACTGTGAGTGCTTTTCTATTTTGAATTTGCTGCTTTTTTGCTGCTCCAGACCTCTTCTTTCACTCTTGTCTAGGCTATAACTAAAAGTTTTTTCTGACCAATCCACTCTCCCAACTGAACCTCTTTGTATCACATTTGGTGATCCATGAAGCAAACCTCCTAGAAGCTCACCACCCCTTGTCCATAGTATGTGAGCAGACGTCTAGTCTGTAAATCGGTGCAACAGAAAACAATCAACAGGAGGATATTGTCATGAAATCTTCTTAATATCCCATTAATAGTGTTAGATATAGTGTAAGAATAGTGTTGTTCATGTTAATGATACAATGATACAATGTATATTGCTCAAGCAAAATGAGTGCAGATGATATTTATAGCATTGAACTCCTAGAGCTCAGTGTATAGTAGTTGCCTAATTTGTAGGCTAATCAAGGTGGGATTTATGGGATACTAGGGGGGACACAACAACCCAAGGGTAAAGTGCTCCCCTTTTCACCACCACACTGAGATACACTACTTAGAGCAAATAGGCTATGCAGATATATCTACTACAGTGAAGACTCCAGGAATGACTCACTGTTTGTGGAGGTTCAGCAGAGAATGCATCCAATGTGGCTTCAGAAAAAGGCTTCAAGTAAAGGCTCATCAGGGCGTGCGTCCAACTTGATTGTAGATTACAGGAAGGAATAGCCTCATGAGAGGATTAGGTGGAGCACAGCAGACAGGATGTTTGGCAGGCAAATATGGCACACAGGTATTAAAAAAGGAATTTATTGGGTGACTAGGAGAGACATCACAAAAAAAAGGGAGCAGAGTAGCTCACTCAGACGCGTTTCGGGCAAAAAGCCCTTTGTCAAAGGGCTTTTTGCCCGAAACGCGTCTGAGAAAGCTACTCTGCTCCCTTTTTATTGTGATGTCTCTCCTATATATCCCTAGGTCCTAAATTAGCATTTAGTTTGATATTACTTCCATGTATTGAATCAATACGAACACAGCATCGCATCAAATAACCTCCGTCCTAGACACACATAGCCTTTCAAGTCCTCAATTCTCCCCTCAATGTCCCTTTTCATTCTTATTGTCTCTTGTACTTCTTTCCCAATAGTACTTATAGTCCCATTGTTCTTATTTCCTAATAAAATGAAAAAAAGCTCAGTCCCATAGGTGATGGCAATACCGGCGCTCACTGTCAGGATTGGTAGGACGTAGATCAGAATGTAACGTTTGGTGTTGAATTGTTTTTTATCATCGCGTAGCTTGAGTTGATGCTTCTTGCGTCTGATTATCCAATACCTTCCGTCTTCCATGATATAATCACCTATGACCTGTAAAAATACAATGCAGTATCATTATTTTGAAACATATAATTTAAATTGATCCACGTAGACCTGAAAACTTTGCTGTCTACGTTTGTTACATACAGAATCGGGTGACCTTTGTACATGTAACATCCCCTGTCCCATAATATCAATTATGTTGTAAGCCCCTTCTCAATTTGCTTGCTATGGACCTATTTTTCTTAAAGTTTTTATCATTACCTGCCCTCCCTTAACAAACTTTGGAAAGTCAGGCAGAGTCATATTTTGGCATTTTAGATGCAGCATATGGCAAAATAGTTTCAAGATTATTTTGGAGCAATTGCAACCATTGATTTTTAGTAATAGCATCTTTTTGTGGAGTGGACAGAAATGGTTCAAGTGGAAGGTTAGTGGCATTTTCCTACCCGTCATGAGTTCAAAAGGTGTGTACTGAGTTGCAGAATAACTTGTACCTCTAATGCTCATTAGAACAGCAAGTAATACTTCTATCCATGTGCTACCTTTCTCAATCAACATATGAGCAATTCTTGATTTTAAAGTCCTATTCATGCACTCTACAATACCCGCTGATTGGGGATGGTAATGAACATGAAATCTTTGTTCAATCCCAAAATGTCATATGTAGCCTTCATAACCTGACCCGTGAAATGAATACCCCTATCTGATTCAAGAATGCATGGGAAACCCCATCTGGAAAAAACATAATCCTATAATACTCGTGCTGTAGTAATTGCATCATCTTTTCTGACTGGAATGCCTGCCACCCACTTTAAAAAAAAGACATCTACCACAATCAAAACATATTTTAACCCATGGTTCCCTAAGGGTAAGAGACCAATGTAAACAATTTGCAATGTGGACCATGGGCTACCTGCGGCTGCAATACTTTGGAGAGGTGGTTTTTCTCCTTTGGGCTTAGAATTTAGATGACGATTGTACACCTGGTTCACTGTATAATTCATTTTATCCCAAAAATGTTTTCCTTTACGTATTTCCAGAAGTCTCTGTTGTCCTATGTGACCCAAACTTTCATGATTGCAATGAGTAAAATATGCATCGCCAGTTTTTCCCTGCCTGTTTCCTGGAATGCAACGCACTTCACCGGGTCATGCGCGGGTCATGTGCGGTTGACGCGCGGTTGATGCGTTTATTGAGAATGGTTCGGATTTAATAGGTTGCAATTCTTCGCGTGTCCGCCAGATGGCAGATATTCATGAATTGTAATGCGCATGCGCTTCAGTAATGTGTCGACTTGCAGGTGTTTCGTTTAAAAAAGATACCACAGTGTGCTATTGTAACTTGGCCTTGAGACTGAAGGAAGAGGTTGCAAAAATGTATCAATTTAGGCTTTTCATATTAAAGAAAGACAAAGACCAGTGTCGATTACAGAATTCTCCAGAGACCCGCCCGCCATGAGTATTCAAGTGCAGCCCGTTTTCCAAAAACCCGACAGAAGTTACGCGTATTTGATATGGGCCACGATTAATGCAACAGATGATAAGATGGCAACAGTTGTTCAAATTTATCAGTATTTTATCGAAAACTATGACTTTTACAAATTTTCGCCAGCTCTTCATGCGTGGAAGCGTGCAATAAGGAAAAGGTTATGTAGCGATCCCTGTTTTTAATCGTATTGAGCCACAATTTGTTGGAGGGTATTGGTGTGTATCACCGGCTTTTTCCTGTATCTATGATCATGCAGACGGCAAAAGGCGAAGGGTCGTGTTAAAACCAACTAAGAAATGACAGTCGCTGCCAAGCAATGCACCAGCAACGGCTTGCAATGACGGTCCCGCCGTCAGTGACAACCCTGAGCCTGAGCCGGATTTCGCGTGCAGTTTCGATCAAGCTTGCATGTACCTAAGCAATTTCCAGCCTCATCAGCTGACTACAGGTGGACTAGTCCCGCTGCAAAATATCGACGTGGATGATCAAGAACGCTGGACTGGCAGTGGACCGGCGCCAGCGCCAGCTGAATGGGAAATTCTATGGTGAGTATTGTTGCCGTATTATTTTCTGTGTTTTTTTTATTTTGACAATACAGTATCAATATCGGTGCGATTCAAAAGTCAAGCGATTCTCCTGTAAGCAATATTATTGGCTGAGCGGCTTCTACAGTACTGTACTGCAGATACTGAACTATTGGTGGAACGCTAGGCGCATGCGCATTGGAACCTTCTTGAAACGCATACAGAATGCGTGTCATTACATCGACGGTAGGCGCATGCGCATGTGAACAGGAGACGCCCCCGAGAAAATTATTGGTGGGACTGGCTGGGAACTTCTTTAGACCATTACAGTAAAACTTTTCTTTTTGTTTTTCCTCAGAAAAGAAAACGGCTAATGGAGGGATTTCGATGGATAATATCGCTTTGTGTAACAATGCCTGCACATTGCTGAATCGGATTTAAAAACCCACGTACCGGAGTCTACAGTTTAGTGGCTGATGTACACTATGCTGATGTTTTGCGGCCGTACAATATACAATACTTTTTTTATAAACAGTATACTGTGTAATAAACCCGAAAAAATAAAAACTATGCATTTATTCTACATGTATTACAGTACTGTACATACAGTATGTGTCTTCTATACAGTGCCAGTACATACAGTACAGTACTGTATGTGTCTTCTATTTTTTTTAATACTCTTGTACTGAGCATGCCTACAGTATACAGTACAGTGTGCCTGGACAGTAGTGTACATTCTAGAAACACTGTATTTTGTTACAGTAGCAAAGGAGCCAATGGAACAATGTAAAACAAATCAACATGTTCTTTTATTGGTGGAGTAAGTACAAAAACATTTATTTACAAATACTGTACAATGTAGAAACATTTTAAGTGCACAGCACTTGTTTTAGAAATGTTTTCTAAATGTTTATCCAATTTCAATCTGCCAAAAGAACTTAATAAAGACTGCATTATGTATTATTCATGATTATTTTTATATTTGTATTTTTTGGTTCCTGATAAAATAAAATAAATATTTATTCACATTCCTGCTAGTCATAGTCATTTACAACAACCACAACCCCCCCCCGACCCCTACAGTACACCAATGAATCAGTTAATGGTTTTTATAACTCTCAATTCTCACAATGCTGTGCAAATCAGATTTACATTTCAAAATCGAGAAGGGATTTTCCAAAGCGTTACCGTAAACAAAGCCTCAAAGGGTTGGGGGGGGAGGGGGGTGATTACACGCAGGCGCACTGAGGCTTTGTAGGTCGGCTATGGACGGATTAAGAACACAATGGCAATATTCAGAAAATTAACGACTCTGTGGAGAGAGGGGGTTGGGTGACTCATGCGCAGTAAGCAGCAAGCTCCCATCTCTAAAAGGATTAGAGTACACGCAGGCGCAGTGAGGTGATTGACGCTCGGCTAGGGACGGATTAAAAACACAATGACTAACTAACTTCAGAAAATGAATGACTCTGTGGAGGTGTCTGTCGATAAGAGCTTGTGTGTGCGTGGGGGGAGGGGTGAAGGATTAGTTGTGCAGCAGTTCAAAGAAATAACATACTGTACTGTACTTTAGAGTACAGTAATTTCAAAAGGCAGTTCATCATAATACTGTAATTTGATCCCTACACCCCCCCAAATACAGTACATAAAAAGCACACAAATCAACCATGTGCAGGCAAACGCACAGATTAAATATCGTAATATCAAGATTGTTTTTGAAGGCTTGTGCATAAAATAACAGTTAAAAAATCACAATTAAAAATTTTGGGGGGGCACTCAAGCAAGCAGTAGTGGGTGAAGTTACAGGCGCATCTCAAAGAGAATTACATGCAGGCGCAGTGAGGCTTTGTAGGTCGGCTATGGACGGATTCAGAACACAATGGCAAGATTCAGAAAATTAACGACTCTGTGGAATTTCAAATCCTTGAGCTAGCGTTCGTGGGGGAGGGGGCTGCAGGGTACAGCTGCATGAAGTTCAAAGCTAAAGACATACTTTGATTTCAAAAGGCAGTTCATCATAATAATACACCCCCAAATACAGTACGTAAAAAGCACAAAAACCAACCATGTGCAGGGTCGCAGTCAAAAGCTACAGCACAGATTGAATATCGTAATACAGTAAGATGGGTTTTGCAGTCTCTTGTGGAGAAAAAAAAAATTACAATATAAATTTGTAATTTTTTTTTTGCTCACTCACTCAGACAAGTAAGCAGTGGTGGGTGAAGTTACAGGCGCATGCGCAGTAAATTCCTGCTGTCAAGCAGGAATGTGATTGAAACCAGACACACGTTCAAAGGAATGGTGTGGGAGAGATGTACTGCATTGCACAGAAGATAAGAAGTTGAAATACCCTGCAGTGCAGTTAATTATCCTGAGTGAGGGGAGAGCGCTGTATATGCCGAAATGTGACACTGTTACAGTACTGTACACGCCTATGCGTTTCAACAATTTTCAAATGTGACATACCGTACAGCAGCACAGCACTGCAAATGCATGTATACTTTAAATATGCAAATTTACAATTACTGCACGCGCACACACAGACTGTGTACTGACGTAGGTTGAACCGCGAAGGTATTAGACTTCCAAGACAACAGCTCGCAAACGCCCCTTGAGTTTTTACACGGCATTGCAGTATTGCAGACAGCGAGAATAAAATGCTAATATCACGAGCGCAAAAATAACCCAGTTCACTCCGGGCAAAAACGACAAAAAAACGCACCTAACCGGGATAATCTGAGAACCGCGGATCTAGCCGTCTTAGACTTAGATCGTCCGCCACTGTATGAATAAAGAAAGGCTTTAAATCAACCCGAGAAATAGCAATGGACGGATCCTTTGCCTGTTCCTCTGTAAAGGAAAGGAATTGCGTATCTTTGTGTTGAACTGTTGCTATGGCAGTACTCTCTGTAACCACTACCGTCTCTCATGTTAAAACCACTTCCTTAGCCATAGAATCAACTCTTGCATTCCCTTCAGTAAGAAAATCTTGTCCTTTCTTATGTGCAGGAATAATATCTGCAATTGAACCTATTGTTTCTTCTGGCAATCTGTACTGACATTGAGATGGAACATCCTGTCTCTTTTCATCAACCATTACATCTTTAAATCTGCTATAATAATTATTTTCCTGTGCCCATAATTTTGGAAAGGGTTGCACCACCTGCTAGAGACAAAAATGATCACTGATTTCAGGCAATTGAAACACAACTAGTGACCATTTTCACTGGACAAACACTCCCTACACGTCCATATACAGAAGGATCAATTAATACTGGCTTTTCCCCTTTGGAATCTTTCCAAATAACCTGAATTCCCCAATCAACAATCCATTCTCTTTTTTTGCATTACATCTGTACCAATGATATTTTGAACACTTTCACTGTACCATATATCAATTTTAGTTTTCAAGCAACCTGGTATTTCTAAAGAAATATAATTTACCAATGTAGCAGCTGTACTGCCATGCCCATTAAATCCCACAATGGTACAAACAAATTGGTGCTTCTGGTAACACTGGCAATTTCTGTCTTGTCACACTTAGTTGTGCCCCAGTAGCAATAAGAAATTCTGTATCCTGATCTAAAAGACACTTCACAAAAGGCCTCACTGTCTAAATACACTGGTGCTAAACATTCAAGAGGACGCAGTGTAAGGTTCTTTAATGGTCATTGTGGGTTAAGTAATGTGTCTTGATTACTTTTGATACAAACAACTCCTTTCTTATGTCTCAAATCATTTAACTCTGTATGGCTAACAACAATTTCAATTATTACTTTGAACAATGGGGCATATGGAATCTGTATTTGTTCTGGGGGTGCAGACAGTTGTACAGGTGGATTATGTGTTTGGTTTTTGAGGTGCAGAGGGTTAAATAAATCCCTTTTCAATTCTTCAGAGTGTGAATCTAGAAAAAGAATTTACAATCTCTCTTTGTATGTCCAAGTCTGTAACAAAAATAACATTTGATTTCCTTTCGAAATTCACCCTGTCTATTCCTTTGTCCTGCTCTACTTGAGACTGCATTCCTGTTAACCCTTTGAATACCATAAACTAAGTCCTCTTTGTTCCTATTAACTTCAGACACTTTAAATTTAGTATTATTTTGCAGTAGTTGGTGTCTGATATTATCAATGAACAAAGCATCAATATCTATTGATCCTTTTTCTGAAGCAACTGCTAAAGCTAAGGGATCCAGATACTGTACTGTACTTGCAATGTAATTTTTTCACAAATGCTTTAATTATTTTCTCTGGACAATCATCATCAGCAAACAACAAGTTACAGGCATACCCCGCATTAGTGTACACCATGGGAGCATATATGTTAAGCGAAAATGTACTCAAAGTGAAACACTACCTTTTCCCCACTTATCGATGCTTGTACTGTACTGCAATCGTCCTATACGTGCATAACTGATGTAAATAACGCATGTGTAACAGGCTCTATAGTCTCCCCGCTTGCGCACAGCTTCGGTACAGGTAGGGAGCCGGTATTGCTGTTCAGGATGTGCTGACAGGTGCATGCATGAGCTAGAGGATACAGAAAACAAAGGGTAAGTGCGCTACTACAATTTAAACACTGATCCACAACACCCCAGTGATGGTGATATGAACGACGTGAAAAGTAAATATATAAAATACTCAATGTAAGTCACGAGAGAGTCTGCAGCTGTAGAATGGGGGTGGCCTGGAGCCCCCCCCCCCAGGATAGTACAGGAAAAAACACAAGAAACAGCGCACAACGCTCATAGTGTATTAAAAATATATAATGTGAGACACAATAAACGGTGAGTAAACTGCGTACATCAGAGATGAAATAAAGACAGCAATTCAAGGGACATGTTACCCAAGCACCAACCAGCCAGATACGCTGTCTCTAGTCAGATGTCATCTGGTGTTCCACAGGCTCCTGCTTCCAGGGATAGAATGTCACACACGCTGCAGGACGTGCTGAACCTGGTCAGCTCGTGGTTCAATCACCAGTGGTGCTGGACAGGTGGGGTTGTGCATGAAAGTGCAGTTCCAAATCGACAGTACCCCTGTTAGTCCTTAATGGGTGATGAAATCGCAGAGATGGTCTAACTGCGACAAACCCGAGCTTCCACTGTGCACGGCTGCCTCTTCGTCCGCTTCGGGTGACGTCACTACGTCGCACCGTGTTATAGTGCAGCACCGGAGTTCCACATCGAACGTAAATCAGGCAGATGGTACTGAATGGATGTTAGTAGATGGAATCACCAAAGTCTCACAGTTCTTCCAACGCGTTTCGAAACGCAAGGGTTTCTTCATCAGGGAGAAACGCTGATGAAGAAACGCTTGCATTTCGAAACGCGGTGGAAGAACTCTGAGACTCGGATACGTCACTTTGTGCTGCCAATGAAGCAATTTTTGAAGCATTTGATTCCTTGGATACTGCAGACAGACTTACTGGAGGGCTGGGCTGTGTAAAGAGAGAAGGTGTAGCTTCCAACTCAGATCTTTCCTCTAGTCTACACCAATGCAGGGCTCCAGAGAAAAACTAGTAGTTGCCGCTGGCAGTGAATTTTCCTCCATTCTCAAAGCCTTTTCAGTCAGATTATCAGTTAAAGCATCCACTGTTTTAGCCATTAACCCTCCCCCCTCCCATTGGTTTACACATCTGAAAAAGTGGCCTCAGAACAGTGCTTTTAGTTGTGTCACTCCAGAGAGTGAAACAGGACTACCAAATTGTGTTCATTCACCAGATGCTAATGAGAATCAAATGGATTGGAAGGGTTTTAGCACACACCATATACTCAAATATACTTGTAAGACGGTCCCCCAGATGTACAGAGTAGATATACTTATTTCAAGTTCAATTTATGCTTTATTTCACAAATATATAAAATAGTAGGGGTGAATACATAAACAAATAACTTGGCTACCTTAGTGACCATGAAGGAAAGCATAGCTTTCATAGCCACTATGGCATCCAAGGGGTTAATACATGTTAGCTAAAATGTTTGGCCTACTCCTAAATTGCTAAGGCAATATAGGAAGCCAAAGTGGTACAAGGCCCCAAAAATTCTACAACCCATCATTAGGTGCTGGAAGCACTGAACGCCAGGTATAGCATGACTTAAAAAAGAAAGTCGGTCTTAAATCCCACGTTAACATTAACGGCCTGCTGTGGATATGCGTTGAGGTGTTTCCCACCTCTTTTGCATGTAATTTATACTAACGTCCATTAAAGTTGACGCCAGGCTGTCAGCAGTGAGGCAGGCCTTAACCTAGTGTTAGTGAGCTTTGAAGATCTTCTTGTTATGTCAATAATGGAGCTTTGTGGATCTTCCCCTATATTTGGAAAAGTATAGTTATTTTGATCCACAGCCAAGCAAAACAAAAAACATAGGTAAACATTTGCCAATTATGTCTGAGAAGGAAAAAAATTATTCCAGACCACAGAAAATGCCAGATACCTCCCTGGATCTATGCTCTGCCTATATTTTAACTTGTTGTGCATACCACTATGCTTTTGTTTGATCTTACTAAACAGAAGATTTTCCTTTTTTGCTAGTGCAATCTGCTTTCCTTACCTCACGTCAATTGTACTGTCCTTTGGATGAAAGGTTCCTTTGAAAGTTCTTGTATTAACCTTGGATATATTTGTTAATACGAGTCATATCCTCTCTTAGGATTGTATTAGTATTTGGATAGTATTTCCTCATAAGGCACACATTTATTTTAATTTGGTGGCTCTTTTCGGCACCTTATTTCAGTTACATAGAAAATGAGGTTGAAAAAAGACATAAGTCCATTGAGTCCAAACTGTGTTAAATGTAGTTGACAGATACTTATCCTATATTTGTGAAACACCTCTATGCACCGGCCAATAGAAGAGCAGCCACACCAAAGCAGCCCCAAAGTGTGTATGTGAGGCTCAGCGGTTTTACCTTCATCTCAGGGTGCTGGAAATTCGTGCCGGGCTGGTATGGTGAGCAAATAAAAAGATGGAGGGTGTCTTTGTTGAATTTTATTACTGGAACACATATTGAAACTTCTTCCTTGGGGTGCTCAGACATGCATCCCCCAAAGAGGCACATACTTTCCCCTTTGCTGTCACTTTAAGGCCTTACACTGCCTTTATGAATGTGGCTTTTCCTATCTCCACTAGGATCCCTAGGCAGGGTGCCCTCTTGCATGAAGTCGCCCACCCTATCAGAGCTATTCTGGGGTGATACTCTGAAGCCCGTGTTGGGGAGACTCCTAAAGAGTACCTGTTCATCCCCTCTTGTGGATGGAACATTCCCCAGGACCATATAGAGGGGCCCTATATACTTTAGGAGTGAAACATTTCCCTCACTGGAAAATAACAAAGATAATCCTGACACTAACATACTTAGTTACAGACAGACGGACTTACACGTATATACAGATGGTTCCTCCTGGGATCTGAAATTGAATGCTACGTCCCTGCCTTATTTATAACTGTAGCACCTGTTCCCCCCTGCCATGAAAGATCTGGCCACTACATGGGTATTTTCCTGGGTACTTTAGCTCACCTGCTGGTTCAGGAGGTCTGAGTTACTCCGCGGTTGGAGTTTGGGAGCAGCAACAGGACAGGCTTTCTCGTGGTTCTTACTGTGCAGCGCCTCCATCCCATGAGGATCCTGCTGGATGCAGTATGGTCCCCACAGGCAATACACCCTTCCAATAATCACACACCATAGTTGGTCCAACAGCAGTTTTATTGTACAACAGCATGATCGTCCTCCAGCCCTGGAGCAGACCCCCAGGGCTTGAGGCCCCAAGAGCCCCTCCCAATCTCCTTAACCCTCTGATAGGGAAAAGGTTATCACACCGTCCCATAATCATCAACCCCCAATTTGGTGGAGTAATCTTTTATACCTGGGGGGAAGGGCTTGTAACCCCGCCCCATAACAGGGCAGGTCTAGGTACTGACAGGCATCACACCACATACATGTGACTCAGTCAGTACCCTCCCCAGGTATGACACTCCAACTGCCGGTTTAGTCCTGCCCCTGGATAAGGCAACATAGTACCCATCCAGGCTGCAATTGCAGGCTAGGCCGTGCGCAGAAGTTTATCCCCAACACTGCCTGTTCTTACCAGGACTTATAGTGTTGAGGCCAGTAGAAGGCTATAGCCAGGGGCACATTGCTACATAAACTTTACCCTTTCCTCAGTTACTGAGCAGATTAAGGGGTGGTCTTAATTTAAACAGAGCCATGCCCTAAAGGGTGACTCTACTGGCATCTTTCAGAAGCAGGGAGTGGTTATGCCCCTGTCTTTAAACTGACACATTAAATATGTTACATGGAATATGTAACATTAGTCCTTGGGAAATTAATCCAATACCTCCTGTTATCCCCAGGACTTGCGTAGGATCCCACAAGGATGCTACATTTGTAATTACAGTATTTTAATCAAGAGAAAGGGGAAACAAACAGTGAAATATTATCCAATGAGGTATCATAAGGGGAAATAATTAATTACTTCCTGAACTCCAATAATGGCAATCAGATTGACCCCTGGATCAACATCCTTCCCATGTTTACATATTTGGTATATCCCTGTATACCTTTCCTTTCTAAAAATCTGTCCAACATTTTCTTGAAGATATCTATTGTATCTGCCATCACAGTCTCCATGGGTAATGTATTCCACATATTAACTGCCCTTACTGTAAAGAACCTTTTCCCGCTGGTGAAATCTCTTTCCTCCAACCTTAAGGGACATCCCAGTGTCATTTGCCCTGCTCTTGGGATGAATGGTTCTTTTGAAAGCTCCTTGTATTGGTCCCAAAATGTATTTGTATGTAGTTATCATATCCCCTTTTAAATGCCTCTTTTCTAATGTAAACTAATCTAAATTAGCTAGCCTATCCTCATAAGTCAGATTGTCCATCCCCTGTATTAATTTGGTGACTTCTCTACACTTTTTCTAGTTCCATAATGTCTTTTTATGGAATGGTGCCTGTAACAGGGCGTATCACTGTTTGAGAGAAACTGTCTCTAAATCCAGCAGGGAGGTGGTTAACTGCAGACAGGCAATTAGGTAGACTCCACCTGGCTAAATTAGAGCTCTAAGAAAAGCCTCCTGGTGGAAACAGGAGGGAGATTTTTCCTTAGCATAGTTACAACTGGGCTGACAGAAAGAGAGAAGAGAGCCTTGAATGCACAGGAGAACTGTGTATTGAAAGCAAGACACAAGGGGACCTGACCTCTTTTCCTGGATGCTGAGGACCCAGGAACCTGCCAGAGGCTGGACCCTCAAACACACCAAGACACCTGGACACCACTAACCTGAAGGGCCACCTGCTTTAAGGTACCGCTGAAACTTTGGGGGTGGTATGCTGGTAAGGGGTTTTCCCCCCTAACCTTACAGATATGGACTGGGGAGTGAGTTATCCCTTACACAGGAATAGGTGTTTGTTTTATGTATATTTTTTTTTGCTGTGTTGTTTAAAAGAACAGTCAATAAAGCCTTATGTTTATTTCACCCTAAACGGTCTCCATTAGCCTACCTCGGCATACACCTCTTACAGTGCACAATACCGTACTCCATATTCAAGGTATGGTCTTTATAAAGTGGCATAATTTTGCTTACTTCCTTTCCATCAATATCCTGTTTAATGCAGGATAAGATTGTGACATTAGGGGCAAATATGGCTGCTGTTTATAAAGGTTAAGTCTGCCATTACCCCTACCTGTCAGTAATACATTGGTATTGTATTGTATGTTATGTATATATATATATATATATATATATATATATATATATATATATATATATATATATATATATATATATATATGTATGTCTTTGCTTGGTTCCAGCACCTCAGGAATCAGGGGTTAATATGTTTGCTTAGAATTGTTGCAAATGTTATGCTGTAGTTCAACCCACCAATCAGGGCCTGGGCAGGTAGGCAGCTCCTGGCCCTGAGTGTTGCAATGTATGTTTTAAGTCTATAAAAAGGTGGGAGGGAGACCCCAACAGGCAGAGCCTGCAGAGAGTTACAGAGGTGTTGCTGTGACAAGGAGAACCTGCAGTGTCCAATCCAGTGCTGGTCTCAGGCCTGAAAACCAGTCCTGTAGGTACTGGGCAAAGAGAGAACAGGGGAAATCTCTGCAAATAAGTCCCTGCGACTAGTTAGACAGGGTATTCCCCAGTTTCCCCAGTTGGGTATGTGTGATGTTTGTGTCTGTTGTATAGTTGTGGATATATTTTTCCAATAAATTAATTTTATAAACTCTTGTGTTCTGTCTGGCGATATTGATCCCTGGTATTAGTCCTGGTCTCCCGTGACAGGCTATTTTCTGGTGGCAGCAGGTGGGATCGCCAGGCTCAGCACCGATATTCTTCAGGGAATATCTGTCCTGAGTGAGGTCTCCATTTTGAAGACGGAACAGGAGAAAAAACGGCAGTGCACTGCCAAGAAAACCAGGAGGAGGCTCACAGCAGCAAAAGCAAAAATGTATTTATGCCATAAAAAGATTGGACAAAGGTCCCCCCTAGCCCCAACAAGTAACCACCTACGCGTTTCGGGCTCTATGCCCTTTCTCAATGTGTACTTTACTCTAAAGAAAGCTGATATTTAAACTATTGCGCCGATCGCGCTATCGAGTAACGTCACAGCCCGATTGACCAATCGGCTGGCATCTCCTGCTATACGGATCCCCATTGGATAACAGGATCGCGTCATTTTCAACAACTTCTTGTTTATTTTTAATTATACAGGAATGTGTCAAAATCATATCACATCTGATTCTGAAGATGTCATGTTGTTTTATTTATCTGATGCATTTTATTTAGTTCTCCTTTTACATTTTACATTGCCCAGGACATACTTGAAAACGAGAGGTAACTCTCAATGTATCACTTCCTGGTAAAATATTTTATAAATAATAATTTCCCGGGGCCCTAATGTGCACATCAGTATACATTAGGTCATTAGTATCTAAGTGAAGGAATAAAGTTTTCTCATTATTATGTTGCTGGTGTGCATTTTGGGATCTGGAGATGTGAAGGAGAAAACTTTTTTCTTCTTTTTTGCACTTTTTGCATTTTTTAATGTGTGTGTTATTGTTGTGCAAATATTGCTATTCTTTTAATGATAAATGTTTGTTTATGTTTATGAGTTAGTTATTTTTTATCATTTACTCTTTAAACATTAGACTTATATTGTTTTTTATGTTTATTATTATTTTTTTCATTTTTGTAAAAATTGGCTTTTTTTTTTTTTATAAAGTTTTGTTTGCACAGGGTGAGGAAGCCAAATGACTGACATCACAGATGACATGGTTATAAGATGTTCTGCCAGTTTTAATAAAGTTACATTTATTGATAAGCCTAGGGACCAATCGGAGGGCTTCTCCTCAGACTCTACATCCCATTGACTAGATAGAGGGACTTGTCTCTTCTAAATAAAGTTTATTGAAAATGATGCAATCCTTTTATCCAATGGGGATCCGTATAGCAGGAGATGCCAGCCGATTGGTCAATCGGGCTGTGACGTCACTCGATAGCGCGATCGGCGCAATAGTTTAAATATCGGCTTTCTGTAGAGTACACCTTGAGAAAGGGCATAGAGCCCGAAACGCGTAGGTGGATACTTGTTGGGGCTAGGGGGGACCTTTGTCCAATCTTTTTATGGCATAAATACATTTTTGCTTTTGCTGCCATGAGCCTCCTCCTGGTTTTCTTGGCAGTGCACTGCCGTTTTTTCTCCTGTTCCTGCTCCTGTTAGTGGTGGACTGCACGCTATATATTCCTGCTGAAGAACACTCCCCTGGATTCTGCAATTCAAAAGTGAGTATACCTGTGGGTTGCCATACCCCTTCATTCTCAATATATGGGACATTGATTGTACTATTCTTTATTGGTGCCGGTGGCATTAAGTACTAGTCTCTTAAACCCTATTAGGGTAACTTTATTGTGTTATACAGCTTATTGGGAGTTTCCTAAATGCAGACGTTATGAATACACTAAGGACTTGTTTTTCTGATGCACTGGCGTTCTACACATCAATTTTGAAGACCACAGAACTCAGAGTTACAACTGTACAATACTCAGACACACACCCTTACCAGTCCCTGTAGTTTAGTCAACGTACAGACAAGACTACAAGGATACCAGCCAAGTATCGGTCCTGGACCAAGGACTGGATTATTCTCCGGTGTGAGGAGTGCGGAATACCTACTAGAAACCGCAACAAGACGCAGCTGATTGCCGATTTGCTAGCGTATGAGGCGCAGCGCTCAGCGGTTAGAGCTGAAGCACTGACCAGCCCTGAGGCAGTTCCGGGCCCCTTTGGACTTCAGGAATCACCAGCCAACTCCAGTGAGGAGTCAGAGGAGGATTCGACGGAGCCGCCTGCAGGGGAGGTGGGCAGGCCAGCATAAATCCGGCGTGCCCTGAATGACCTAAGCAGCGAGGCCACCGCTGCTGAGCGAGTCGCCCTGCTCCAGTTCCTGATGGCTCACGCAATCACCCGCTCATCATTGGGAAGTAGGAGGTCCCGTGCCAGTCGGGCACCCCAAATCAAGTATAGCAGCTTTGCTGCGTTTTGCGAGGACACGGATGACATTGATGGATATCTGCGGTCCTTTGAGAACTATTGTGACATGCACGACCTACCTGAGGAGGACTGGGTCAAATACCTGGCCCCTCAGCTGCATGGCAAAGCAGCTGTGGCCCACCATGAGATGGACCGGGAGGATGCAAAGGACTACCCAGTTGTGAAGGAGGTTCTCCTGGCGCGGTATGCTATTACCCCAGAGACCTACCGGACCCAGTTCAGAGCCCTGAACAAGGGGTCCCAAGACACGAACCTCGAGTTCATGTCCCGGCTAGAGAACAATTCTAAAAGATGGATTGCCGGATGTGAGGTAACAACATTTATGGCACTCCATGACCTGATGGTCAAAGAACAGTTCATGCTAAAATGGTTGCCTGAGATACGAGAGTGGGTCACCGACCGCAAACCGGCAAGTGCGAGGCAAGCGGCGGCCCTAGCCGATGACTTCGTAGCTGCACGTCCTCATCTCCGGAGGCGGCCCACAGTGCCCCTTAAACCGACAGTACCATTACAGCCTCAACAGCCTGATGCCGCCCGAACCAGCATGAGCTTCTGGCGGCCAGCTGCAGCGCCTAACAGCACCCGGCCGGCTCCTACCGAGTTTCTCCATGAACGGCGATGCTTCAGGTGCAACCAGACAGGGCACAGGAAACGTGACTGTCCCAAGCTTCTCCTGCCCCAGGGTGCAGGGGCTGGGCAACGTACCCAAGCGGCCCGGGCTGTCGCCTCGATAGGCAGCCCAGATGATCCAGCACCCTCCCCTACGTTCCCGGTGCCAGTCGCAGCAACCCAAGCGACCAACCCCTTTGTTCCAGTCGAACCAGCTTCCCAGGTTTCCACGGTCGGTCTTGGTCCCACGGTTGTCCGCATCAAGCACCTTGGACCGGTGACCATTGGGAACCGGATGACCGCCAGTATGCTGGATTCCGGTGCTGCTGTTACTCTGGTTCGGACAGATATGGTCGGGCCAGAGCATCTTCTACTTGGGGAGGGGATGAGGGTGACTCTGGCAGATGGGTGCAACAAATCCCTCCAAGTGGCCTGTGTGTTCTTGGACTGGGGTGCGGGCCATGGCATCCGCGATGTTGGCATTCTGCCCGGCTTAGATGCTCCTGTACTGTTGGGCAATGACTTGGGTAGACTCCGATGCAGCTATGCCAGTGATGCCGTAGCTGTAGCTGCGGTGACTCAGAGCCAGAGTCGCCGTGGTTCCGTCCCGGACTCAGCTGCGGTTCAGGGTCCCAATCCTGAAACTATCACTTCCGAGGCCTTGGAACCCCCAATTGTGGATGTTCCGGAGAAGGTTGACCGGGTAAGTCGAGCGGAGCCTGCCCTGACTGGGACTGATATCCCAGACTGTGTGACTAGGGCCAGTGGGCTGGAGCAGAGCCAGACGCTCCGGGATGACGTACGGACGGACCCGAGCTTGGAGGGCATGAGGAAGCGTGCTGCTGAACTGTCCTCCGAGTCCGGATCTGAGCGAATCCTGTGGCATCATGGACTCTTATACCGGGAAAAAGCCCTGACAGCTCTGGACAGACCATGGACAGCCAAATGTCAGTTGGTGGTACCTACTAAGTACCGCGCACAGTTGTTGCACTTAGCGCATGCAATCCCACTGGCCGGGCATCGGGGTTACCCACACGAGAGCCAGGCTGACCCAGAGTTTCTACTGGCCGGGGGTATCACGGGAGGCATTGGCGTTCGGCCGCACCTGTGATACCTGCCAGTGAGTGGGGATGCAAGGCGATCAGGCGAAGGGCCCCCTGAGGCCGTTACCGGTGATAGGGGAACCATTTCAGCGGGTAGCAGTAGACATCATCGGACCTCTGATGATTCCCAGTAGGTCAGGGAAAATATATATTTTAACGGTCGTAGACTTTGCGACCAGGTACCCGGAGGCGGTGGCACCTACTGTTTGCATACAGGGAGGTGTCACAGGAGTGTACCGGTTTCTCACCCTTCGAGCTTCTATATGGGCACCGGGTCCGTGGACCGCTCGACCTGTTCCAGGAGAGATGGGAGGGGGAGTCCCCCACAACGGATGCGACGGTGCTCCAGTATGTGGTGGAGCTCAGAGTTCGATTGGCAGATCTGATGGGCTTAGCGCAAGCTAACCTCAAGGGAGCTCAGACCAGGCAGAAGCGCTGGTATGATAGAAATGCCCGTAGTAGAGAGTTCATCCCGGGGCAACAGGTGCTTGTTCTGAAGCCAACTCGCCAGAATAAACTCCTAGCTGCCTGGTCCGGCCCGTATCCGGTAATCCGGCGGGTGAATGAGTCAAATTACGTGGTAGCTCTGGATCAGGAGTTAGGTAGACATCGGAGCTACCACATCAACATGTTAAAAGAATATCATGCGAGTGGACCGGTGGTGATGGCGGTGTGTAGCCCACCATCGGGAGATGCAGCAAGCAGAGCTCTGCCCGATCTCCTCTGTGGAGGACGTGGGGATAGGGTCCCAGCTCGCGGCTTCCCAACAGAAGCAGGCGCGAGAGTTGTTAGCAAGTTATGGGAGTCTGTTCACGGACAAGCCGGGACAGACTCACCTCACTGATCATCCGGTCAACACTCGTGATCAGAGGCCCCTTCGGAAGTCCGCCTACCGAGTGTCTGTGGAGGTAAAACGGAGCATGGAGAAGGAGATTGAGAAGATGTTGGAGATGGGAGTGATCTCCAGGTCACAGAGTCCCTGGGCCTCGCCAGTGGTCCTTGTTCCCAAAAAGGATGGAACCACCGGTTCTGCACAGACTACCAGCAGTTGAATGCCCAGACAGTGTCGGATGCCTATCCAATGCCACGAATGGATGAACTGTTAGACGAGCTCGCTGGGGCAAGATATCTAACAACCATGGATCTGAGCAGGGGGTACTGGCATATCCCATTGACCCAGGAGGCATGGGAGAAGTCTGCCTTCATCACCCCAAGTGGCTTGTATGAGTTTTCCGTCATGCCATTTGGGATGAAGAATGCACCGGCTACCTTCCAGCGTCTGGTCAACCGCCTGCTAGACGGAATGCAGGGGTATGCTAGGGCGTACTTAGATGACCTGGCGGTCTTTAGTAGTTCCTGGGCTGACCACCTTACTCATGTAGCGGCAGTCCTAGCCCGCATCCAGGAGGCCGGGCTAACGTTAAAGCCAGCTAAGTGCCAGATAGGGATGGCAGAGGTCGTATATCTCAGGCACAGGGTAGGCGGGGGGCATTTCAAACCTGAGCCTACCAAGGTGGAATCCATTGTGGTGTGGCCGGTTCCCAGAACTAATAGCCTTTTTGGGGACCGCTGGGTATTACCGCAAATTTGTTCCCAATTACAGTGCTGTGGCCAAACCCTTGACTGACCTGACTAAAAAGAGACTCCCTCGCACGGTAACCTGGTCACCGGAGTGTGAGGGTGCCTTCTCAGCTCTGAAGCCTGCCCTGGCAAGCTCTCCAATCCTAGCAGCTCCCGACTATGATAAGCGGTTCCTGATTCAAACTGATGCCTCTAACTTTGGCATTGGTGCAGTGTTGAGTCAGGTGGGTGCCGATGGGGTTGAACACCCAATCGTGTACCTGAGCCGCAAGTTATTAGATCGGGAGGCTGCTTATGCTACGGTTGAGAAAGAGTGCTTGGCTATAGTATGGGCCTTCAGGAAGCTTCAACCATATGTTTATGGCCGCTCGTTTACGGTCATTACTGACCACAACCCCCTGAGTTGGTTACAGCGGGTGTCAGGGGATAATGCCAAGCTGCTGCGGTAGAGTCTGACCCTTCAAGAATAGGACTTTACCGTTCAGCACAAAAATGGGAGTGAGCACGGCAATGCCGATGGACTTTCCCGGCCAGACGATCCCGGGCCAGCTTAGCTCTGACTTTCAGGCGTCACGCTTGGGGATGAACCCGTTGGGGTCACTACCCCAGAGCTCTCCACTTAAGGGGGGAGGTGTGATGTAGGCGGAAATATGGTTGCTGTTTATAGAGGTTAAGTCTGCCATTACCCCTACCTGTCAGTAATACATTGGTATTGTATTGTATTGTATGTTATGTGTATGTATATATATATAGCAACTGTAAATATTACTGTATGTTCATTTGCATGTCTTAGACAGGTCTGCAACCCTGTCTTTCCCCATTATCGCCCAGCATACAGTGCTTCCACTGCAGCAAGGGATTCTGGGAATTGACATGCAAAGGAGCACTCAGTGCCACCTTTTGTCTCAAGCTCGTATTACACAAGCAAATCCTCAAGCCAATGCATGCTGTTTTAAACACAGCTTTTAGACAGAGGCTGGGGTGAGATGCAAAGCCATTAAACACACTCACAGACATGTTTCAACCTTGATGGGTATCATCAGTGTGAGGTTGGTTGTAATGGCTAAGCTGGTTTGAGACTATAGACTAGGTAATCATCACAATTATTAAGGTTATGGTGTTTAAAAAAAGTGACAAAAACCCTCCACAGTAAAGCATAAAGCAACTGTAAATATTACTGTATGTTCATTCGCATGTCTTAGACAGGTCACATCCCAGAATCCCTTGCTGCAGTGGAAGCGCTGTATGCTGGGCGATAATGGGGAAAGACAGGGTTGCAAACCTGTCTAAGACATGCAAATGAACATACAGTCATATTTACAGTTGCTTTATGCTTTACTGTGGAGGGTTTTTGTCACTTTTTTTACCCACCATAACCTTAATAATTGTGGTGATTACCTAGTCTAGAGTCTCAAACCAGCTTAGCTACTACTGCACCGACACACTTTATTCGAGCAAATACCCGGTATGTACCTGGCAGATACCTGGAATGCGCCGCTCCTCACCTCTGACAAGCCCCGTTGCATTTGCCTTCCCAGCCTGGGTTCATGCCTGGCTGATGGGCGGCTGATCTGTTAAATGAGGATGATTAGGATTTAATAGGCTGCAATGCTTCGCGTGTCTACCAGATGGCATAAATTCATGAATTGTAATGCAGTGTATATATATATACTGTGCAGTATTGCAGCCAGCGGGAATAAAATGCTTCAATCCCTGCCTGAAAAATAACTCAATGTACTCGGGCAGAAAACAGTCACAAACCTCAATACACCCGGGTATACCCGAATTCGTGGGACTAGCCAAGCTCGAATAAAGTGTGTCGCCAGTGTACAACCAACCTCACACTGATGATACCCAACAAGGTTGAAACAGCTGTGTAGCTGGGACTGTGCCCCCTTAGACCTGTGGCATCGGCTCCTCGGAGTCTAAAGCCACTTGCTGCTATTAGGGGGGCACGCCATCCCGAGCTTCCTAGGAAGGCGACAGAAAAAGATGGCGACAGGCGCGCATTTCAAGAATACGGTTCATTTTTAGATCGATGCAGAGGAAAGAGATCATATTGGATTGAAGTTCATCGTCGAGGAGGTTCTGCGGAAAGCCGGTGTGGTCGCAGAAAAGGTGTTCTGCCTACAGGATTTCGCACGGCATGGCATCTATGATGTGACGCTTCATATGGAAGGAGAATGCCTGAATCTCTATGAGAAGGTTAAAAGGATGGCGGAAGACCCGAATATGCGAGGAATTAAAGTGATTCTGAGCTTCCAGATGGACGAGAAAGTGGTGACGGTACACATGTACAACCCGTTCGTACCGAAAGAAGACCTGGTGATGTTCTTGAGGCGATACAGTACAAGTGTTAGAGGTGGAATTGAATTAAAGAACGCCTACGGGATCTACAACAGCAAGAGGAGATTTTGGATTAGGCTTAAACCTGACCCAGATGGTGTGGGGGGTGTGGCTCATCCACCTTCAACTTTCAGTATTGGAGGGAATCAGGGTTTTTTGTGTTATTTCGGCCAACCTACCTACTGCAGGAAGTGCTACCAGTACGGACATACTAAAGAACATTGTGAAAAAACTGGGGTGGTTTGCAGGAACTGTGGGAAAGAGGGACATTTTGCTGCGGATTGTGACATTCCAAAAAAGTGCGACCTGTGTGGTGAGTTTGGACACTTTGCACGACAATGCTCGAAAAAAAGTTATGCTCAGGTTGCTAAAATTGGGACTGAAATGTTTTTCTGTGGAGGGTTTGTGTCACTTTTTTTACCCACCATAACCTTAATAATTGTGATTATATATATATATATATATATATGTCTTTGCTTGGTTCCAGCACCTCAGGAATCAGGGGTTAATGGGTTTGCATAGAATTGTTGCAAATGTTATGCTGTAGTTCAACCCACCAATCAGGGCCTGGGCAGGTAGGCAGCTCCTGGCCCTGAGTGTTGCAATGTATGTTTTAAGTGTATAAAAAGGTGGGAGGGAGACCCCTAGCAGACAGAGCCTGCAGAGAGTTACAGAGGTGTTGCTGTGACAGGGAGAACCTGCAGTGTCCAATCCAGTGCTGGTGTCAGGCCTGAAAACCAGTCCTGTAGGCACTGGACAAAGAAAGAACAGGGGAAATCTCTGCAAGTATGTCCCTGCGACTAGTTAGGCAGAGTACGCCTCAGTTTCCCCATTTGAGTATGTGTGATGTTTGTGTCTGTTGTATAGTTATGGATATATTTTTCCAATAAATTAATTTTATAAACTCTTGTGTTCTGTCTGGCGATATTATCCCTGGTATTAGTCCTGGTCTCCCGTGACAAAGATCTTAGCTGCCTTTTGCAGCTACTGACTGACATTGGGCACTATTGCTAAGCCTGCTGTCTACAAGCATTCCTAAATCCTTCTCCATGAAGGATTTACCTAATTTTGCCCCATTTAATTTGTAAGTCGCCAATTTATTCTTGTTTCCCAACTGCATAAACTTACATTTATCTGTATTAAACCTCATCTGCCATTTACCTATCCAAGATTCCAGTCTATCCAAGTCCTTCTGGCGAGAAATTACATCCTGCTCTGATTCTACTACCTTACACAATTTAGTGTCATCAGCAAGATGGAGACTTTGCTCTCGATGCCAACCTCAAGGTCATTAATAAACAAGTTAAAAAGCAGTGGTCTCAGTACCGAACCTTGAGTACTCCACTTACAACTTTAGCCGAACCTGAAAAGGTTCAATTTATGACAACTCTATTGTCTATCCTTCAACCAGTTTTCAATCCGTTTCCATAATATGTTTCTTTTTGGTGAGGTGCCATAAACTGTATTCCATTTCCAAAGCGGTTTCTCACTAGAGATTTATAGTGGTTCAAATGTATGCTCTAATACCTATACTAGATTTATGTATGATAATATCCTGTAGCCGTTGGAGCTACTTCTCTGATACTGGGGCCTAGCAAATCAAACTCATGTGTTCATTCTCTTGTTTTTTCTAAAAAATAGACAGACACATTTAGGAATGTGTCCCGGGCTGCTGAACCAGCTGAAGAGTTACGGTCCCTGCTGGATAAAGACCACCCACCGGGACCGAGGAGTCATCTGCGGGTTACGGTGTGTCTACTTGGACGGAGGACCTTTTATTATACATAGAGGACGCCTGTGCAAATATCACCAACCGTGAGTTTATATACAACTTCGCTAGAGCTTATCTATAAGCCAGTTGTTAAGGAGAGACTTAGCATTTATTGCTTCTAACGCTCATGGTCTGGTTGGCTGTTCCTCTTCCTCTTTCCCTTGCATATGGGATATAGAGAGGTACACGGAATTATACAGCATATTGTTCAGCAGCATATGTTCTTCTGAGTGCCAGATTGGTGGACGAGCTCATAGTTTACCGCATTACTACATTTAGGAATGAGACCATTTACTTAAATACCTCAAATTATACATGTGAAGATTCAACCTCATTGTTTTCCTGTTAATATGCTTAAAGAATTTCCACTCTTGTGTATATTACCATTGCACTTTTGTTCCGCTGCCCTCCATACTGTATAATTGGAATTTCTGTAGTCTTTTTCAGTCAAATAGAAAAAAGCTTCCTAAGAAAGCAATACATACTTTGTTACATGGGTACTTGGTACACATAAGGACGTAACATTTTTACTTACTGTAATACCATAGGCCATATTAAATGTACTATTCTTTCTCTAAGATATTTGCAAGAAAGACTTGCTGATCAGTTCCACAATCACAATTATCAGTGCCTACATACTATATAAGGTTCAGCTACAGGCACTCAATAACAAACAAAAAGAGTGTAAATATGTCCCCTGATTGACCCCAAAGTAGTTCAAATACAACCTTAGAGTCCAATAATTTGAAATTTGAGTCCAAAAACAGTCCAGACTGCTGCAGAAAACCAAGAGGGTGCTGCTTTCTCAGGTGGGAGTACTAACCCAGTACTTCAGTGATAACTGCAAAGGATGAGAAGAAAAGAAAGCACACACTTCCTGGTGCAAATAAAGTTTTACTAGGTTAAAATCACAGAAAAAAATCAATCAACAATACACTCACAAACATCCAGTCAGTTTAGGCAGTACAGTATGTGTTAATCCACAGATGCGTGCTGGAGTTGTGTAGGGTTGTCTTTGCGTGGGGATACTATGCCAGCTGCTACAGCGCGTCCGCTGCCTGCTTCCGCCCCCCCCCAGGCGTTGGAGTGCCCTTCCGTGTCACGTGACGGCTTCAGACTGCGTCACAACGTGATCTCCTCAAGCTCCCCCTCCTCCGTAGGGCGTCGCAACAGCGCGGCACTTCAGGGATGATCTCACCACAGCCCGGTCTAACAAAGTCAGCCCGCTCCCTGTCTTCTCCCTCACAAAGTTCAGCACTGCAGTATTCTCACAGTCACAATCCTCCTTGCACCATACAAGTCATCCTACATGTTTCGAGGCGTGGCCTCTTCATCAGAGGTGTGGCTTGTTATGGTGACGTGCTACCTTATATACTGTGTGTCTCTATGGTTCATTTTAAGGCTTGCTGCCTTCCCCTACTGGCGAAAGAATACTACAAAATGCTAGCTGGTACATAATTACATACAATCAATGTACTGAGGACTAGAGAAAACCTCCATGTACAATAAATAAATAAATAACATAGCCAATACCAAAACCTAAATAATAACATATCTCTATATCTATACGTATACTGGCTCAGTAAATTAGGGACATGCATATCCATATGTTCAAACTCCTAACTAGCACTGAGAGCTATCAGTGTACTATAACTCACAGACAAAACTTATTAAACAGTAACATACTATAAAACATCATAAATCATATACTGTACATATCAACATAATACAGAACCTAAACTACATATGATTGAATGAACAACCTCTTACCTAATAAATACATTAAGATAAAAACTGGAATTAAAAACTTGAATTAAAAACCCCCTAACATAAAAAAGATATTAATATTGTTTCAAATTAGTGAAGTAGATTTGCCATATGGAGATACAGATGTAGAACTAAATTCATCTAACGTGATCAGTCAGGATATTGCATTTGGTTCTGAACCCCAATTTGTACACAGTAATTTCAAACCCAAATCCGTTTTCTACCCTATCCAATCTAAGGGCAAGTTTATAGATACTTTTTACGAGCTAGTCTACAGGGACTTTAAATTGATGTGTGAAACTGAAGGCCTGATAGGAAAGAGAACTAATTTGAAACAATATGAGAAAGAAGCTCTGAAAGATTTAAAAAGGAATACAGAAATTGTCATAAGACAGGCGGACAAGGGAGGAGGAATCAGTACAGAACAGATCAGACTATATTCGAGAGGCGTTAAGGTTATTGTCTGATACAACTTCTTATCAGATTTTACGTAGGGATCCTACAATGGATTTTAAAACTGATTTGGATATAATTTTAATAGAAGCAGCTAGTTTAGGTATTTTAACCATTAAAGAACATCGGTTTTTAACAAATATTTACCCTCGTATTCCCAATTTTTATCATTTTCGTAAAATCCACAAGAACAATATAGATCCCCCTGTAGGCCAATAGTATCAGGGATTGGTTCCCTTACAGCCAATCTGTCCAAATATATTGATAGTTTCTTGCAGAAGTATGTAGTGGCAAAAAACGAATGGCGCACAGCCAGGGAGCCAGGTGTGGAATAAAAAGTTTTCTTTTATTTCAGCATGGTAAGAGACAGTATCACCCCTTGGGGGACACAGGCAGAAACCTCCTACGCGTTTCGGACCAACGGGTCCTTTATCAAGGAGTATGGGGTCTGCTTTGGGTGGGCACCTTAAATACCTAATGTTTGATAGGCAAATTAGAACAATCTGTGCAAAATCTTCCCACGAGCCCACTGCGCATGCGCGTGACGTCATCCGGTGCGCCGCTCCAACTACCCTAAGGATTGTGGGTAAGGACCGCCCCCTAGCGTCACTCGCGCATGCTCACAGTGAGCCGTGAAGGGAAATGCCATTCCCTTACTCTCTGTCTCTGTCCCGTCCCCCCGTGACGTCACCACGATCTCTGATTGGCTGAGGCGCACAAAAAAGATACTGGGTTCATGAAAGGGGATGTTCCATTAATGATTACCCAATATAATAGATGTAGTCACAAAGTACAGAATATTATACGGAAGCATTGGAGCATCCTAAAAATGGATGGCAGCCTTAAGGACTGTGTCAAGCAGGGCCCCCGCTTTGTTTACCGCAAGGCCAAAACAATTGCTAGTTATATATCTCCAAGTTATGTCGCATCCTCTAACCCACCCACGAGAAAATTCGTAACTAAGGGTACATACAGATGTGGAGGTTGTAAGATTTGCCGATTTATGTTTCCCTCACAGTGTTTTAGGGGCCTAATATCTAACAAGGAATTCCCGATAAAATCATTCATTAATTGTAACACCCAATACGTGATTTACCTCCTAACCTGTGGGTGTGGGATTAACTATGAGGGTAGGACAATCAGACCACTTAAGAACAGAATCCTCGAACACATTAGATTAATTCGAAAAGGAGACACATCTCACCCGGTGTCAAAACACTTTTCCCAATGTCCCAAAGGGAGCCTCAATGGGCTTAAAGTTCAAGGAATTGAACAGATCCTTCTGAAAGAAAGAGGGAGTGACTTACTCAACCTTTTGGACCGCAGGGAGGCATATTGGATATTTATGCTTCAGACTAGAACCCCCTGCGGTCTAAATGTTGAGTGGAACCTGGGCCACTTTCTTAAAAAATCTTAAAAAATATTAAAAATAATAATAAGAAAAATGGCATTATGTGTTATAAGTAATAGCTTGGATTCATTTTACCACTATTTTTGCTGCAATAATAACATGCTTCCTTAAAATTAAAGCACAAAAAGTCATAAGATATATGATCTGACTGTTTGCTACAATATGATGTTGCCAAAACACTGTTTTCTGTCAATTATCCTATCCTATTGTGTGTGCATCAAACCCTGATATACTATTAGAGCCTTTATGATGTATTATCTACGTGGCCTTTGCCACTTGTCAGTTAGTAGCCTTTTGCTGAGGGCAATTGTTATGATGGCTTTTTAAAACATCATTGATTAAACAAATAGCCATAGAATATGCATAACATATAATGTGTACAGTTGATTCCTCTTCATAACTGGAGACACAGAAAAACAAGACATAACACACAAAGTCTTGTGAATTATTTTAAATTGTTTTTAATAAATTTTCAATACATTTTCTATATGTAGATAAATATGACAGCATTTTGTTTATATGGATTATAGATCCGATCTAGGCTTATGCTTGGGATGCCAAGTGTAACTATGACGGTATTTTTTTTATATGGATCTTAGATCCCTTGTATGTATATTTTTGTGTATGTCAGTGTATATGTGGGATCTGCATTGGGGATGGGCACCATTCTCAATGGGAGCATGTATTGATTTACTCTATTTTTTCGGTGTGCTCTTATTGAGTATGATAAATAATTCATTCCTCCCTGTACTCTCTCCCTTCCCCTTCGTGCATGCACACTGGGCTCTAGAGTGATTGGAGCTGCCTGTGTCCCCCAAGGGGTGATACTGTCTCTTACCATGCTGAAATAAAAGAAAACTTTTTATTCCACACCTGGCTCCCTGGCTGTGCGCCATTCGTTTTTTGCTGTTGGATACTTCTGGATTCTGGATCCTTTTTGGCTTGCACGCCGGCAGAGGAAACCCTGGAGATGACATGAGTGGCGTTCATTGGTTTAGACTATTATAGTTAAGTTTGACTGATTGTCACTGATACTTACAAGTCTTGAAGTACCTACCCACTCCCACTGGTTTCTCCAGGGTCAATAATAATATTATTCAATATATTGGATGGAGTAGCTGCGGGTTGGAGCACCCCAATTCTTTCACCAGAAGTATGTAGTGGGTTTACCTTCACATATTAAGGACACAACCCATGTGTTGAATTTGATCAAGGAAGTGGTGTGGCGGAAGGATTACCTGTGGGTGTCCTGCGATGTTGAATCGCTTTATACGAGTATAGGACACCAGCAGGGGATTGAAGCCGTTGAATTCTATTTGAAGCAAGATAACACTATCTCAGACGAACAGAGGGATTTTTTATTAATTTGTGTAGAATTTATTTTAAGTCATAATTATTTTCAATTTCTTTTTACTTGCAATAAACAGGAACGGCCATGGGCACGACCTTTGCCCCTAGCTTTGCAAATATTATGATGGGCTATTGGGAACATCTGTTAATTTGGGCCAATAATCCCTTTTTAAAACATATAATTTTCTTCTATTGCTTCATAGATGATATTTTAATGATTTTAATGATTGGGCAGGGGAACATAGAAGATTTAATATGTTTTATGGGATATATTAACAAGAACCCTTTTAATTTGAAATTTACATATAATTCTGATGCTACCACCATCTCGTTTTTAGACTTGATTCTTTTTATCACTGAAAATATGGATATTGAAACAAGGACATTATATAAAGAGGTTGACTGCAATAATTACCTAGAAGCTACAAGTAATCATCATCAACAATGGATAAAGAATATACCGTTTGGATAGTTTCAACGACTTAGGAGAAACTGTTCAAGAACAAAAGATTTTGAAAGTCAAGCATCCTCTTTAAAGAATAAACTCTTACAAAAAGGACATCAAGAGTTGATTATAGATAAGGCATTCAAGAGGGCCTTAGAACAAGAGAGGTCTCAAACATTAATTGGTAAAAAACAGAATGATAGTACAGGGGTTAATAAAGATAAAAAGAAAGAGGTATTATTCATTACCAAATTCAATGGGGCATCTAGTCGGATCAACCAGATAGTAAGACAACATTGGGGGATTTTACAATGTGACCCCATTCTTAAAAAGGCAAAAACTGAGCAACCAAGGGTAGTTTATAGAAAAGCTAATTCTTTCAAAAATATATTAGCACCAACATTATTGAAGAAACAATCTGATAAGAATACAAGTACGACATGTAATAAAGGGTTCTATAGTTGTGGGGGACGATGTTTGACATGTAAATATACTATAGATAGACAAAAATCTTTTATATCGGATAAAAATAATAAGACATATATGATTAAGGATTTTATTAATTGTAATAGTAGGTTTGTTGTGTATGTTTTATCTTGTAGTTGTGGACTTAAGTATGTTGGGAGAACCAACCGTCCACTTAAACAACGATTTTTGGAACATAGGGGGAACATTTTAAAGGGAGTGCTAACACACGGAGTTTCCAGACATTTCAAATATAAGCATAATATGGACCCAAGTAGTTTACGCATTATAGGTATAGAATTAGTTGAGTTGGGCCCTAAAGGGGGTGACCAATTCCTTAGGTTAAGGCAAAGGGAAACCCTCTGGATCCATGAATTAGGTACGCTCTCACCAGATGGTCTTAATGAAGAGGTAGATTTAATATCTTTTTTATGTTTTTATGTTAGGGGTTTTTTAATTCCAGTTTTTAATTCCAGTTTTTATCTTAATGTATTTATTAGGTAAGAGGTTGTTCATTCAATCATATGTAGTTTAGGTTCTATATTATGTTGATATGTATATGATTTATGATGTTTTATAGTATGTTACTGTTTAATAAGTTTTGTCTGTGAGTTATAGTACACTGATAGCGCTCAGTGCTAGTTAGGAGTTTGAACATATGGATATGCATGTCCCTAATTTACTGAGCCAGTATACGTATAGATATAGAGATATGTTATTATTTAGGTTTTGGTATTGGCTATGTTATTTATTTATTTATTGTACATGGAGGTTTTCTCTAGTCCTCAGTACATTGATTGTATGTAATTATGTACCAGCTAGCATTTTGTAGTATTCTTTCACCAGTAGGGGGAGGCAGCAAGCCTTAAAATGAACCATAGAGACACACAGTATATAAGGAAGCACGTCACCATAACAAGCCACACCCCTGATGAAGAGGCCATGCCTCAAAACATGTAGGATGACTTGTATGGTGCAAGGAGGATCGTGACTGTGAGAGTACTGCAGTGCTGAACTTCATGAGGGAGAAGACAGGGAGCGGTCTGACTTTGTCAGACCGGGCTGTGGTGAGATCATCCCTGAAGTGCCGCGCTGTTGCGACGCCCTACGGAGGAGGGGGAGCTTGAGGAGATCACGTGGTGACGCAGTCTGAAGCCATCACGTGACACGGAAGGGCACTCCAACCCCTGGGGGGGCGGAAGCAGGCAGCGGACGCGCTGTAGCAGCTGGCATAGTATCCCCACGCAAAGACAACCCTGCACAACTCTAGCACGCATCTGTGGATTACCACATACTGCCTAAACTGACTGGATGTTTGTGAGTGTATTGTTGATTGATTTTTTTCTGTGATTTTAACCTAGTAAAACTTTATTTGCACCAGGAAGTGTGCGCTTTCTTTTCTTCTCATTCTAAGATATTTGTGACTGACCTTGTCATTCAGAATGCATTTACAGTATTTCCACTTATCATCCCACTGGGATTCTGTTCTATTACTATTATTAATATAACAACTACTTGTGAAGTAAATAAGTACTTTCTTTTACCTGTGAGTCACACTAGATTTACAGCAGAATCCTTTCTGTAATAATTGTTTTTTCTGCTTCAGATAATGATTCTAACATGCAACCTGTTTTTATCCTATAGGCATTATTTTCATTATTTATATGCATCCATTCTAATGATAGTTGTGGTATACAGATATACACATGCGCTGCCTTTTATCATGTTGTTATTCTATTCTTTAATATTATGGGCCATATTTAGTAACGCAGATGTGTAAAACAATCTAAAAAGCATTTGCACATTTTTTTGTGTTTTTATATTACAAAGGAACTTTTTCTGGTTCAATGAGGTATTTTACTTACAGTTATGTGGGACTGCCATGGGGACCAATTTACGCCCAGTTATGCTAATTTACTCATGGCCATGTGGGAAGAACAGTACATATGGTCATGGGAAGGCCTGGACGCGAACTTGGTCACATG
This sequence comes from Ascaphus truei, assembly GCF_040206685.1. NCBI lineage: Eukaryota > Metazoa > Chordata > Amphibia > Anura > Ascaphidae > Ascaphus > Ascaphus truei. The sequence goes on from NC_134483.1 coordinate 36,257,144, forward strand.
GCGGAGATGTATAGATGACATTATCTTTGTTTGGAAGGGCACATTAGAAGATCTAGATTTGTTTCTTTTATACTTAGATAACAATGATCTGAATTTAACATTTATGTCCACTATCAGTGGTTCCACTGTCAATTTCTTAGATCTTACCATCTACATAGAGAATAATCACATTAAAACAAAAAACTACTTCAAAGATGTGGATGCCAATAATTTTATATTGCAATTCAGTTGCCATTTTAACAAATGGATAGCAAACATCCCCTATGGTCAATACCGCAGATTGAAACGCAACTGACAATTATATATTTAAAGAGCAATCCACTATTCTAACTAAGAAATTCACAGAAAGAAATTATAATACTAGTAATGTTAAACAGGCACTGGACAAAATTAATCTAGCGTCTAGAGAATCTATGTTGCTCCCTGCTACAAAAAGGGTTAAAAATTCCGCTCTAAAGGTGCCCTTTATTACACAATTCAATAAAGATGCTTATAAAATTAACAAAATTCTCAATGCACACTGGCCTATACTCAAAAATGACCCTGTCTTAGGATCACATTTACCAGATAGAGTGCAGATGGTATATAGAAAAGCCCCAAATATCAAAAATAAATTGGCTCCCAGTGCGCTTAGGAGGAAACCGGTAGCCCACCATTCTACCTGGTTAGATCTCCCTAAAGGTTTTTTTAATTGTAAGACTTGCGCTGCCTGCCAATATAGCTCCACTATAGGAGATAGTTTCATTTCCAATACTACCCAAAAATCATATCAAATCAAACAACATTTAAATTGTAGATCTAATTTCGTAGTCTACCTTCTGGAATGTAACTGTGGTTTACAATATTTAGGTAAAACCATACGTCCCCTTAGAACTCGCATATTAGAACACATTGGGAATATAAAAAAGAAATTAACCACACTAAGGGGCTCATGCAGAGGGCATAGATAAGGAAATAGCGCCATCTTCTGGCGAAAAAACTAGCCAGAAATCCTTGAACTCGGGAGAAAATGGCGCGATTTTTAAAAGTGCTCTGAAAATTTTTCAGAGCTGTAAAACTCGCCAAACTCGTGGCGAGAACCTGAAACTCGCCATGCTAATATAGCGTTGTATTCCAGAATCTCCGAATCGCTGGAACACGCCAATATGTGCATTAGTATGGCGAGTTTCAAATAGCCAGGAAACGTTGGCAATTTGCATTTTTTTGCCGAAATGAGTTAACGACGTTCCCTGCATAACACCTTCAGTAACGGCAAATCTGTGGCTATTTTACAGCCATTTTAAACTTTTTTAACGTTCCTCTCTGCATAAGCCCCATAGTGTTTCAAACCATTTTTTATTATTCCATAATTCAAACCCCCAGGGTCTCACATTCAAAGCTATCGAGCAAGTAATGCCACATTGGAGAGGGGGAAATAGAAACCTTGCCCTAATTAAGAGGGAATCGTATTGGATATACGAACTCCAAACCATTTCCCCCTTAGGCTTAAATATAGAATTTGATATCAAACCGTTCCTTTGATTTGTGACCTAACTTCAGTTCTCTATTTTTCTCTTAGATCTTTCGATAGCTCTAATTAATTCTTATGTACTAGTTAGAATAACAATATGTGTCTTATGTCAGATCGCCTATAATTATATGTATACTTATATATTCTATCATAACTAACATCGTTAGATTAAATATGTTTAGTATGTTTTAATTTTTAACTCTTAATAAATAGTTCACTTGTATATTTGAGCTCCACATATGTCTGATGTGGAGAAATTATGTCCTAATATTGGCAATCTTTAGCATACTCTCAAACGTTACCACTTTAAGACTGATATACCAATCAGTTCTTAAATTATCAGTAGATAGTTTAAGGTTTAAAAGCCCTAACTACCATGTCATCGACACTCCTGATGAAACCAAGAAAGGCGAAACGCGTAGAGTGACGCTGACAGATGATCCACACCGCCGTCCGGAACCTCTAGATCCCGCTGACGTCATATCCAGAATTGCTGAAACGCAGCCGTGAGACGCACGCCAAGCAGAGGGGCAACTCCAGGGGAAGCAGAAAGTTTATTCCAACTGCAGCCGAGATCGATTGTGTGATCTAAATGCGTGTAACCATCCTATACCATGTGAGTGTATTGTAATATACTTACCTTTTAATATAAATTCCTACAGTCTGCACTATGTTTGGTTCTTTGTTTAATCACTAAAGGTACCAACGTGCACATCTCCGCTGAGGCTGACAAATAATTCCACAGCAGCCGACGAGTCATCACTTAAAGATACAATAACGCACATTGATATATCCTCACTTTTGTGAGTATGCATTCTATAGACCCTGAGAAGACATCCACATATTTTATGTACATTATTTATGTAACAGATTTTTATCTTGTGTTTTCACATGTTTGCGTTTCCCAACGAACACTATTCCTTCAACACATGAGATTGAGAGAGCAATCCTCCACTGGGTCACAGCAGCATTCAACGAATTTGTTTGTATTATTATTTATTATTGTTTTTATATTATTGCATTGTATTAACCCTGTTGCTTTATTATAATTAGAGTGCCACTATTGATAATTATCTTTCATTTAGTCATTTAGGTGCCTGTCCCAATATTTGAATCAGAAGCGGTAAAAAATACATTATTTTTAGTGGTACAACAGTGATGGCTCACACCTTAAAAACAAAGCTTTTTTTGTTGTTGCTATAATACCACATTTTTGGCCTAATGCAATTTGATGACTAGGTCATTGAATGAATGCTTGGCAAATTGCTTGCAGACTCTAACTAGGCCACAACATGTTTTGCCACTAATTCAACGGCAGCTTTTGTGTGGTTCAATAGCTCCTGTGAAAGTTTTGCACATCTCTATTTACTTTTACTAAGCAGCGCTACTCCATGAGACACCTTCCAACATGGCTTAATTGTGATAACATGGACAGCAGGACACACAGGAGCAGATGGATAGCCACCACAGCTAACCAGGAGCAACACCCCTCCGATAACACACAGCGAGCTGCATCCATGGGCTTTGGTGGAATTTGCAGAGAGAACTGTACAGGAGTGGGGAGGCGTCCAGTAGTGAAGAGGCAGTCCGCCAAGCACAGTTTCAGGCATGTGGCAGGCAACAGGAGGTCAGACAGGCATGGGTCATGCATGGGAGATTCAGTAGGGCGAGAAGGGTTCAAATAACAATGGGGGAACATGTGCAGCAAAGAACAGATGAGCCAGGCAAGCAGGGAATAACCTGTTGCAGCAGCAAGAGATTGAGTGGTTAGCGACAATCACCGTCACATTTTTGTTTTGGCTATGGACCCTCCTAAGTTAGGGAAGGCCATTTCTGCTCAAGGCCACGTACTGGGAGACCACGAGCAATGTCTGTCTCTTTAGGACCAGCAATTGGCCATGATCACCATATCTTTGAGGGACATCTCAACGCGCCTCGATTTCCTACAGGGGATCCCCGCTTCGGTAACCATTCTGGTAGCTCTGTCTATGTTCTCTACACCTCCGCCTTTCAAACCCTGCACATTCCAGCTCCCCTGCTATGGAGGGGATCCAGCTGCATGCTGGGGCTTCCTTAAAGAGTGTGCTACAGTTCAAGCTACAGCCATCAATGTTCACCACCCATTGCGCCAGGGTGGCGTACATTATGTCTCTCTCTAGCGGGCAAGGCCTTGGCATGGGCCACCCCAATCTGGGGTCCTCCTTGATGGACAGCTTCCTGCTCTTCGTTCAGGCTTTCAAAAATGTATTTGACGCTCCAGGGCGTACCTCATTTGGTTAAGCATCACTACTTCATATATGCCAAGGGATCAGGACCGTGGGTGATATAATTTTGTACCCTAGTAGCCGAGACAGGAAGAAACAATGAGACTTTACTGGCTGCCTTCTGGCAGGGGCTCAGCGAACAGCTCAATAACAAGTTGGTGAGTTGGGAGACTCCTAAGGATCTTGATGAACTGATCGCACTTTGCATCCGCATGGACCTACAGATCTCGGAGAGGCAGAGTCAGGCATTCCGCACCCAGGAGGTCTTCAACTTTCCACCAGCATTGTGTCTTTCGGTCCCAAGAATGATCCCCCTGACCCAAGAAAAAGAGACCTAGTGTGGGCACTCAACCGATTGTGTAAACACGAGTTACTTAAAATAATCTTTAATGTCAACCAAGAAGCTAAAATAATGGGTGCTAAAAACACTGTGATGCAGCTTTGATCCTAGTTCGCATGCTAAGGATGTACTCTGGATCAACTACTAATATTGTATGATGACCAAAATGTATCAGTCACTCATATACTAAATCAAAGATTGATCTGGATGAAACAATGTTGATCATAGGTTCCCAAGGTAGGTGAACACAATAATTATAATATACGGGTATGTAAAGCGACCCTCACCTCGAGCATAATACTAGGGCTGATAAACACTAAGGATATGAGTGATAGTAACTGTTTACACTGGTGTTTCAAGGTGGTATAGTATTGGGTAATGAGAGACCCATACAAATAGAGACACTAGGACAGTTTCCCAATAGTGTAATTCATAACCCTATATATAGTGGTATATGCTTTAATATGTACAATTAGAGATTGATGAAAATAGTCCCCAGGTAGGTTCTGGAAATGAACTTGATGAAGGGTTCATTAAAGATGGTTACCGTTATTAGTTGGGGGTGAACCAGGAATAATATCCCAATGGTACAAATGGTAGTTAGAACCTAAATGTGTGTGTTCTGGTAGATGACCATAATATCCCCGAATAAATACTTGTGAATGTCAGGGGGGTGATAACAGATGTCGCCAGACACTCTCACAATTGGATAAAGGGGAAGAACCATGATCCTAAAAATATTGGATCGTGATCACAGCAGAAAATGCCTCCAAAGTCCCAATATGAATTTAACAATCTAATGGGCTAAATAACCAGTCTGATGAGTGGATTTAGAATTCCAGAGTCAGGGGAACAGCTGATCAATCAGTGTAACACAGGAGAAGGCTCCACGTGGCTCTGGTAATAATAAGCAGCCATATAGATAGTTGTCTAAACCTATGTATATAAACTTAGACAAATGTCCCCAAAAAAGTTCTAAGTATGAACTACCAGAGGGGTTCTTGAATAATGGTCTGAAAATTCACTCTTGTGGTATTAGGAGAAAGATCCCAAATCCTAATATATATATTGTATTGTATTGTATTGTATGTCTTTATTTATATAGCGCCATTAATGTACATAGCGCTTCACAGTAGTAATACATGTGGTAATCAAATAAATAACAGATAATATAAATAACAGATCATGGGAATAAGTGCTTTAGACATAAAAGTAGCATTAAGGAAGAGGAGTCCCTGCCCCGAGGAGCTTACAGTCTAATTGGTAGGTAGGGAGAACGTACAGAGACAGTAGGAGGGAGTTCTGGTAAGTGCGTCTGCAGGGGGCCAAGCTTTATGTATCATAATTCAGAATATCCACAGTGCTATTCATATGGTTCTTTAAGCAAGTGTGTCTTAAGTTGGGTCTTAAAGGTGGATAGAGAGGGTGCTAGTCGGGTACTGAGGGGAAGGGCATTCCAGAGGTGTGGGGCAGTCAGTGAAAAAGGTTTAAGGCGGGAGAGGGCTTTAGATACAAAGGGGGTAGAAAGAAGACATGCTTGAGAAGAACGCAAGAGTCTGGATGGTGCATAACGAGAAATTAGGGCTGAGATGTAAGGAGGGGCAGAAGAGTGTGAAGCTTTAAAAGTGAGGAGAAGAATGGAGTGTGAGATGCGGGATTTGATCGGAAGCCAGGAGAGGGATTTCATGAGGGGAGATGCTGAGACAGATCTAGGAAAGAGTAGCGTGACTCTGGCAGCAGCGTTTAGGATAGATTGCAGGGGAGACAGGTGAGAGGCAGGAAGGCTGGACAGCAGGAGGTTACAGTAATCAAGACGGGAGAGAATGAGGGCCTGAGTCAGAGTTTTAGCAGTCGACCAACAGAGGAAAGGGCGTATCTTTGTTATATTGTGGAGAAAAAAGCAACAGCTTTTAGAAATGTTTTGAATGTGAGGGGCGAATGTGAGAGAGGAGTCGAGTGTGACCCCTCGGCAGCGTGCTTGGGCTACTGGGTGAATGATCGTAGTTCCAACAGTAATGTGGAAGGAGGTAGTAGGGCCAGGTTTGGGAGGAAGTATGAGGAGCTCTGTTTTAGCCTTGTTGAGTTTAAGGCGTCGGAGGGCCATCCAGGATGATATAGCAGAGAGACATTCAGAAACTTTGGTTTGTACAGCAGGTGTAAGGTCGGGTGTTGAAAGGTATATTTGTGTGTCGTCAGCATAGAGGTGATAATTAAACCCAAAAGATGTTATTAGGTCACCTTGAGAGAGTGTGTACAGAGAAAAGAGAAGAGGTCCCAGGACAGAGCCCTGGGGTACCCCCACAGAGAGATCAATAGAGGAGGAGGAGGTGTTCGCAAAAGAGACACTGAAAGTACGATGGGAGAGGTAGGATGAGATCCAGGATAGAGCTTTGTTCCGAATACCAAGAGTATGGAGAATGTGAAGGAGAAGAGGGTGCTACTGTAGCAGAGTATACCTCCAGGTATTCCACTCGAGCATAAACAATCTAATGATTAAATCTCCTTTAATAAATAGTGAAGTAAACTGATCATGGACTCGTGTGAGCCCTCAGAGATACAGTGATGTCTAGTATATTGACTCGTTTAACAAAGAGGCAGGTAACTGCAACAATGTAGCAGCAGAATAACCTCGTGTCATGTGTTAGGTAATACACGTCCTGCCTCTGCATGCGCGTGCATGTGAATGATCGCCGACGCACGCGTTTTGCCAGATACGAAGCCACGGGTCCATGTTCAGTTTACTTCACCATTTATTAAAGAAGATTTAATCATTTAGATTGTTTATGCTCAAGTAGTATACCTGGAAGAGTGGTATACCTCTGCTAGCATCACGCTTTTACATATATATATTGGGATTTGGGATCTTTCTACTATTACAGGGGTCTTCAAACTCAGTCCTCAAGAGCCACACACAGGCCAACTTTTATGGATATCCCTGTTTCAGCACAAGTGGCTCAATCAGTGGCTCAGTGCTTGACCCTGTCCTAGTAGCACAAGAGTTTCTTGGTTGACATTAGAGATTATTTTAATTAATCCACTTTTACACAATAAGTTGAGTGCCCACACTAGGTCTCTTTTACTTGTTCCTCGGTCTGATACATATTTACCTAGCGGTGCACCACTGATAACATACACATTTCAACACTGAAGCGGGGCTACTTTGTGCAGTTCGGCTTCAAAATGGACCCATCACAGGTCTCTGCTGTCCTTGACTGGTTTATCCCCACTGCCCTTAAACCCATTCAAAGGTGCTTGGGCTTCGCAAATTACTATCACTGGTTCATCCGGAATTTCTCCCAGGTTACGACTTCCATCACAGCCCTCACAAAGAAGGGGGAGAACCCTTCTCTATGGTCGTCTGTGGCTCTCTCTGCCTTTAAGACACTCAAGATAATCTTCTCTACAGTACCCATTTTGGTTCTCCCTGATCCCTCCAAGGCCTTTGTTCTCGAGGTGGATACTTTTTGACATTGGGACTGGTGCAGTTCTTTTTCAAAGGAGTAAATTCCAGGACAGGTTACACCCGTGCGCCTTCTCAATTTTTGTTCGAAGGAGGAGAAGAATTATGATATTGAGAACAGAAAACTTCTGACCATCAAGATGGCCTTGGAGGAATTGATGAAGAAGGGAAGAGAATCAGGGCACTACGGATTTTAAATCAAGTGAATTTATTCAGCCAACCTATCAACGTTTCGGCAAGTATGTCGGCCTTTCTCAAGAGTTAATGGCATAATAAAGGGAACCACAGTGTCCCAAATAAATAGCCCCAAAATCAGGTGTCCCATGTTGATACTCGTCAGCTGGTGTGTGCACATCATCCCGCGCCGTCTGTTTATCTGCAGCCTTCACGTCATCCCGGTCAGGCGGCGGCATCATCCAGGGCTTCTTCCTCCTTTCTGATTGATCCTGGCTTGATCTGCATACTCCCATGATGTCATCGGTGGCGCGTGACGTCATTGTGTGTCGGCGTGGGACGTACAGTGTCATCAGAATCCTATGTTGTTGTGTTTGTGTGTTGCTGGGCAACCCGGCCTTGCTGCTCTGCGCAAGTGTTTTGGTGCACTGGTGTCCCATGGCCAACTGCAGCTTTGCTTTATACCATGGAGAGGGATGACAAAAGATTTATAAGATGACAGTATCAAATAATCCTTGTGCCCAAATTAACAAAGTGTCCATTATCCCAATAAAAAAATTGCTATAAAAATGAGAAAATAGCCATTAAAAGTGAAGCATGAAAAAATGAGAAAAATGGTCATCACATATTTATATTTGATGTATATAATAAATAAATTGTAATATGTCCAAAAGGTATCAGCAACAGCAGTAAAGTAAAGTGAGATGTGAATGACATTGTAAAGATCTCCTTCTCCTATAATTTATCTTTCGGCGAGAAAACACCCAAGGGCTAAGTTGTCATTAAGCCCCTTGGGAAATACCGTGTCAAGGGTAAATATCCAGTACGCTTCCCATTGTAATAGCGTGGCATCCCTGTTTATCCCTGCTATGGATTTATGTATTTGTTCTATAAGTTTAAGGGATGAGACAGAGTGCTTAAAATCAGAACAGTGTTTTATTAGTGCGGTCTCCTCTGCTAAGTGATTGATCTTGCTCTTATGCTCTATGTAGCTTGTTTTGAGCATCTTTGTGGTTTTGCCTATGTAGCATAAGCCACATGGGCATGTTATCATGTAGACCACATATGTTGTTACACGTGTAATCCTGTTCTTAATTGCATACCTTTTCCCGCATCTCGGGTGGGAAAATTCATTACCTGTATTTAGACTGTTACAAACTGAACAGTTATGGCACTTAAAACATTTTGGTCTCTGAATACTCAAGAAGTGTGGAGTGGTATAGTACTCTTTTCTATTTGCCTGAATAAGCAAATCTCTTAGGTTTTGCCCTTTCTGGTACGCAAATCTGGGTGGATATTTACACACATGATTTAGTATTTCATCACTCTCCAGAACCTTCCAATGTTTAAAGAATTAACTTGCCGTCGTGTATTTTGACACTATTGTCATCCTATCTGTGTCTTTGGGCTGGGATGGGTGTGTGATGGTTCTTGAGAATGCCTTCTCTATCACTGATTGTTTGTGCTATCTTGACAGGAAGCAGGTTTTTATATCAGTTAAAGTTTTCTCTAATTTAAACAGTCTATCCACAATCATTGTTGCTCGAACCTTTTGCGAAAAAGGTAGAATTTCATTTAGGGAATCAGGATGGAAGCTTGTAGCTTGTAGCATGTAAAGTGGCATTCCTGTCAGTAGGTTTGTGGTATAAATCAGTGTGTAGATTATTCTCAGTTCTTGTCAATAGTACGTTTAAAAATGAGATCTGTTTCTCACTCCAGTTCTTTGCAAATCTCACAGGAGTTTGTAACCCATCAAGGTAATTAAAAAAAATCTGTCAGTTCATTCGACGTACCCACCCATATATAGGACACATCGTAGAACACATTGTTGATGTAACGGCAATAGTAAGTCATTTTTAGGCAGTATGGTGTATTGTAAATAAACCTTGTCTCAAAATCAGTCATAAACAAATTGGCATAGGATGGAGATACGTTGCTGCCCATGGCAGTACCTGTAGTTTGTAAATAATAAAGGAGTTCTCAAATCTGAAATAGTTCTTATAAAGAATTAAATGTAATAATAATAGAATATAGTCAACCAGTGGTTCTTGTCTATGGGTTGCTTCTAGTCTCTGCCTCACCACGTTTAAGCCATCTTCATGTGGTGCAAAGACTAGCGATGTCCATCGTCACAAATAATACGTTCTTACCTTCTAGTGGTGTGGATCTCACTTTATCCAAAGAGTCAAAGGTGTCTTTGATATATGATTTACCACTGGTAACCGGTGGTTGCAAGAACAAATCGATATAAACTGCAAGTGACTGGTTAATTAGAATTGGTGGCAGAGATAATGGGACTCCCAGGTGGGTTATGCAGGTTATGAATGGAATCGCCCAGGAGACCCAGATGCTATGTGAGGTACACACACATGGTAACACATTCAGGGAACTTTCTACCTCTTTTACCAGACAAGCTAGAGGTGACCGTTTTGTTCATCAAGCACCCAGGTTTAAATTGGTGTTGCACGTTTTTACTTTTGTGAATGAGTAATGCTATTAAAAGTTACAATGTGTGTTACCTGTCCTCCTTAGAAGGGGTGATGGGGTGTTTGTTGTGAACAGGTTATGAGAGTGTTGAAGGAACAGTGTGAAACCCAGTGATTCAGTGTGGCGCTAAAACACAGTGATAGTGATATTTAAATAATATTGAATGATATATTGTGTAACTGAAAGAAACTCTCAACCTTCCAGGGAATATACACTGATTCCCTCACAAAACGTATGAATCCAGGACAGGAAGGGAGCAGGATCATCAGGAACACCCAGAAAAAAACATACAATAACAAATCATAGTGTAGTACTTATGGACAATTATGGGTCAGAATTCAAGAAGAAACTTGGCTCTTACGGATCGCCTACTTACAAGAAGCAGGATAAAAAACAGCGTTTTTGTATGTAAAGTTGAATAATATATTCCTCCGCCTAAGATAGCAGCATACAGCAGTCACTGATGATTGTAAGCTGGATAGTGTGATCGCCGGGGCTTTCGCTCTCACAAACCAGCAACCGCATTCATACAGAGAGAAGAGGGAAACATAGTGTGTACCAGGTAACACTAATTTTTTTTTATAGAAGAAGCATTCTTCTTCTATAAATTTTTAGTGTTACCTGGTACACACTATGTTTCCCTCTTCTCTCTGTATGAATGCGGTTGCTGGTTTGTGAGAGCGAAAGCCCCGGCGATCACACTATCCAGCTTACAATCATCAGTGACTGCTGTATGCTGCTATCTTAGGCGGAGGAATATATTATTCAACTTTACATACAAAAATACAAGCTGTTTTTTATCCTGCTTCTTGTAAGTAGGCGATCCGTAAGAGCCAAGTTTCTTCTTGAATTCTGACCCATAATTGTCCATAAGTACTACACTATGATTTGTTATTGTATGTTTTTTTCTGGGTGTTCCTGATGATCCTGCTCCCTTCCCGTCCTGGATTCATAAGTGTTGAAGGAACTACAGGAAATAAAGCTCGCTCTATGGTGTACCATGTAGCATGGTGTACAGGTTCTCTGGTAACTCTGCAGTCTAGCACTTTAAAAATACCACTTGTTAGTAGCATATGAAAGAAAGAAGTATTTTTGTTTTTGTATTTCAGCATTTACCCCTTGGGTGCCCGTATTGCATTCCCTCAGATTTAGGACTGAGTTATCGTTCCAATTATATGTCAATCATTTTAGTACATTAGGAAAATTAAGTACATATATTTTCAGTGGTTGAGAGTTGTTTGTTTTTTTTAAAATCGATAGCTAATAATATGCCTTTCTAAAAGAAAATAGACTTGTTGATCGTGGAAAACATTGAAGCTGGATTTGATTTTAGCACAATCTTGCAGAGAATGAGTCAGAACACATCGGGAATTAAAGCACCAATATGGTATGAACGCTTTTTCAAAAGGTTTTTGTAAAACAGAACTGGCATTCCACCTAATCCAGGGGCTTTGCTATTCTCAAATATTTTGATTCTTGATTGGGTATCTTCCTTATAATAGGAGCATCCAGGGCTTACTTCTGCTGCTGGGTATGTTACTGCTGGGAATATTATTACATTATCAAAAAACGTACTAATTAGCACTGAGAAATCCTTATACAAATTCTTGTAGACTTTTAAAAACATGTAAGTTATACTTTTCCATTTGATCTAAATGCCTCCCAGTCTTTCACCGCACAGTGTTTAAATAGAAATATTAAATAGCTTAATTTGTGCAAGCAGCAGCCTATCTAAGCCAGAAGAACTGTGGATATGTATTTCTCAATACCAAATGATCACAGTGATCACAGAAAGAAACCCCAAATGTTTGCACTCTACCATTAATGATAAGTTTTGAACAATGAATTATCTTAATATAAACTGAGGGGCTTATGCAGAGAGGAACGTTAAAAAAGTGTAAAATGGCTATAAAATAGCCACAGATTTGCCGTTAGTGAAGGTGTTATGCAGAGAACGTCGTTACCTCTTGTTACACATTTCGGCGAAAAACTGCTACTTGCCATCTTTTCCTGGATACTTGAAACTCGCCATACTAATGCACATATTGGCGCGTTTGCGCGCTTGGGATCTTCTGGAATACCACGATATATTAGCATGGCGAGTTTCAGGTTCTCGCCACGTGTTTGGTGACTTCTACTCTTCTGAAAACTTTTATGGTGCGTTTTAAAAATCGCGCCATTTTCTCACGAGTTACAGGTTTTGTTGAGAGTTTTTTCGCCAGAAGATGGCACAATTTCACTATCTATCCTCTCTGCATAAGCCCCTGAGTGTTTCAAAATATAATTCTATAGATATACTGCACCGACACACTTTATTCGAGCAAATACCCGGTATGTACCTGGCAGATACCTGGAATGCGCCACTCCTAACCTCTGACAAGCCCCGTTGCATTTGCCTTCCCAGCCTGGGTTCATGCCTGGCTGATGGGCGGCTGATCTGTTAAATGATAATGATTAGGATTTAATAGGCTGCAATGCTTCGCGTGTCTACCAGATGGCATAAATTCATGAATTGTAATGCAGTTTATATATATATATACTGTGCAGTATTGCAGCCAGCGGGAATAAAATGCTTCAATCCCTGCTTGGAAAATAACTCAATGCACTCGGGCAGAAAACAGTCACAAACCTCAATACACCCGGGTATACCCGAATTCGTGGGACTAGCCAAGCTCGAATAGTGTGTCGCCAGTGTAAGGGTAAAATCATATAATCATATAAATCGTATACATACAACAGCTGTTTATACATACACATGGAGCTCTGTGGTAACATCATTAAGTCTCCTATTCCAGTACCTATCCAACACTACTAACATCAACCCACGCACAGGGAACCTGGGGTAGGGCGAGAGTAAATATCCTCATTCTGACATTGGAGATCTCTACCCAAATAGGCTACTATTTACAACTATATACAGATAACAAATATCCACCGCAATAGGAGTAGGCTCCCAATATGTGTCATTAACCTGGAGGCGCACGGCTCTACGTCCGTATCAAGTTATAGCCCCCACTGTGGTACTTGCTGAAGTCACGACCCTCGCGTCCTGGGGGAGGTGGCAGTTCGAACATACTGCTGTTGCTACTAAACTCTTACATTATTACCACTGATACATTTTGTATTAGGAGCATAAACGGGGGCTATAACTTGATTTGGACGTAGAGCCGTGCGCCTCCAGGCTAATGACACATTTTGTGTGCCTACGCCTATTGCAGCGGATACTTGTTATTTGTACTGTATATAGTTGTAAATAGTAGCCTATTTGGGTAGAGATCTCCAATGTTAGAATGGGGATATTTACTCTCGCCCTACCCCAGGTTCCCTGTGCGTGGGTTTAAGGCAGCCACTAGTGAGTGATTTTAAGTAGGTGGATATTAGTAGTGTTGGATATGTACTGGAATAGGAGACTTAATGATGTTCCCACAGAGCTCCATGTGTACACACAGTTTTATGTATAAACAGCTAATTACTGTTGTTATAACAATTACTTAAACAACTAATTACCTAACGATCCACTGAATAACTTACTGTTCTATGCTATTATCCTTACTAGATACAAAAGCATTATCCTGCGATACCCACCTACCCGAGCATCAAGACCATGCATAAGTTTTCTGTTTTTAAACCTGTATTATTAGTATTTTAAATACAATTTGTGTGACTGCACCCCTTCCTGGCCTCTCACCTGGCCACTCAAAGGGGTTATTCTTTGCTTCAGATTCAATTAGTGAATCTGGCATTTATGTAAATAAGTGTTAGTGCACTAACATTAGAATATAGCAGCAAGCATTTGTGTATATATACTATACATTTTTATATGTATGTCTAACACATTGGCCATAGATTTATCATACCAATCTATCAATATTTTCACCTAATTTCCAATAAAGTGGTTTTAATTTATAAACAATTTACATACTATTGAGTGCATTCATTAGGGACCATTTTCTTATTTCTCTGTCCCTATTGCACCTTGTTATTTACATGTAATTTTGATTTATTGAAGCTGATGTAAGAGTTTTTCCCTTTTCCCCTCCGCCTTGTTTGAACATATACATACACTACAATAACTGAATCTGTGCGTCAAAAAAGTGTCAATCATCCACCAAGTCGAACCTGTACCAAAATCTAAAATGTCTATTTAAATGTTTAGTGCAGAATTAGGTTGGTATGTATCAAACAAACAATTATTTCACGCGGCATGGATGTTTCAGAATGTAGGTTAAAAAAATAAAAGGTATTGTTTTCACAGTATAGCTATTATATGTAATATTACACTAATAATTTATATTCACTAATACTAATTATAATTAAAAAATATACATAATTTGGATTTTATTTAAAGGGGTTTAGCATGATGCAATGTGCCAAAATAAATGTCAGACAGCAAACAATGCATCATATGTTTGAAATCTCACCACCTCCTTTTTATAACACACGTTTGATGCACACAAAAAAAATTAAATAAATGATATTAGATATATATAAATTATAAAGAAGATGGGGTAGGGGAAGCACTGCTACAAAATGAGTAACAGCTTAACAGCCAAACCTTATATATAGGTGGTGCACCCAAGAGTATGGCTAGAATATGCAGCAAAAAAGAAATGCAACTCCTAAAAGACAGGGATTGCAGAAACCCCACATAAAGGGGCCCTCATGGTTGTCAGCACAAAAATATCGAATTTATTTGTAACGGTGATGAGACATACATAATAAAATACAATTAAAAAACATAACAAACCGTGTCTGAGTGGCCTGTACATGTATCCCAGTGCAGTTAAATGCTGTATGGTTCCTGAAGTGTCATGTGTCTGTAGATGTAACCAGTACTAGAAAATATCATCACACACACACACACACACACACACACACACACACACACACACACACACACACACACACACACACACACACACACACACACACACACACACACACACACACACACACACACACACACACACACACACACACACACATGACCAATAGAATTACAGGTATTTATGAAATTACTGAGGGGTAGCATGAAGTCCCATCTAAAATAAATGGATGCCTGCCGGCAGGAAACAAAATACCCCACAGTAGGAGCACATTATAAGACTGCCTAAAAAACAGCTACATGTGTAGCATAGAAATAAACCCTGGTGGAACACAATGGTACAGGATACTATTAATGCAAAATGTATCCAAATATCAGGAGGAAGCAAAATAAATGGCAATGAAAACAGCGCTACAAAAAGAGGTCTAAACGGTAGAAGCAGTCTTAACAATGTATCCTCCCTTAAAAGTGAACTATAGAGACACTGATGAATATACAGTTAAACCGTAGTGACGTCACTGTGGGCACAAGCACGCGCAGCACTGCAGGCTCGGTGCGCATGCGCAGCGCTGCCCGCTCGGCGCGCATATGCATTGCTCGGGATCTTGGGAGCAGCAGCAACCCCAATGGAGACCACACAGAGACACACACATATAGAGAGACACACACACACAGAGACACATACACCGAGAGACACACACACACAGGCAGAGAGACACACACAATAGGAATTCACAATTACTATAAATATAGAGGTGCAAAGAGCTAAAACAGGGTGTGTGTGCCGAGCACACGTGTTCTAAGGCTACGGCCTCAGTGAGCGCGTCTCGCATGTGACGCAGCACCTGGCGGCGCTCACGCTCTCCACCCGAGTGATCTGAAGGACTTCAGATCAGTCGCGATGGGGTGGCGGGGGCGCAGCCATAATGTCACGCGGCTGGTTCACCCTCATTGGCTGAACTGCTACCGTGACGTGGCCATCACTCAGCTGCCGCCCCAAAAGTCAAATATCTTGACTTTCCAAAATCCGGTCGCACCACTCGCGCTTTGTCATATGCGCACACCCACTGCGCAGCTACGAGCAGTGGGAAAGAGGCCTAAGTCAAACTTCTTTGCGTTTTGTCGCTGAAAGTGTGTTTTGATTTTTAATTAAAAACATCACCATCACAAATACAATTTCTGTGACAAAACAGTGACAAAAGACAAAGAAGTTTCACTTAAACTCGGCACACACACTTTTTTTATACTATAAAGCACATAACATTTCTGGGAAATTTAAAGATAATGGTAAGAGTAATAACCAAAATGAGAGTATAAAACCGCATAAACGGCACAAGAGTAATACAGTAAAATCTTATTGTTTACTTAGAAAAAAGTGTAGAAAAGTGTAACTTTCCAGGAATATTGTACTTTTTCTTAGTTTTAAAAATCTCAATGCCCTGTCTATTTAAGTATAAGAATGTTTAAGGCTTTTACTTGTTTACAGTATCTTTAAATTCACGAGGGGATCTTAAATGTTTCCTGCTTACATAGAGTAGAAGAACAGGCAAAATCATGGTTCAAGTGTACGGAGCAGCTCTAAATCTCGAGTAGCATAACAAATATTGATGCATTCAATTGCTCTGTAATATTCAATTACATTGGTATTAAAGTGCTTCCTAAAAAATGCGCTACATGGTTAAACAAGCCGATTGTTAAAACAAATTTTGTATTCCACCAGGCTTACATTGTATTCATTTAATATTTACATAAAAATATAGTCTCTACATGATTAATACTGTAAGTGAAGTCATGCATACAAATTAACTGATAATCAGTGGGATTCAAGTAGACATCTGGAAACTCTGTTCAGTCTTTTCCTGGAGTAGTCATATGCCATAAACATTTCTTTAAAACCTGTCATGAAAACACAGAAACATATGCTTAATTTTCTGTCAGACCATCGTTTTGAGTAATTAGTCCCCATCACTGCATCTTTTGCAAGCACAGCTGTACTATTAGTAGAAACAACAAGCTCTAGGCTGCAATGTACAGATGTAGCCAGACTTACTGTTTGCCTTGTTTCACCTGCTGGAAAGCTGAGGCACGGAGGGAGGTAGTTGCTGTGACGACGCTGCCGGAGGTCCATGCATTTTAAAGGGACATCCTGCATCCTTAATTCTCCTGGGCCGCATTCGGCACGGTCACGAGACCATGCTTGCTCGCGGCCACGCATACATTAAGTGCACATTTAGATTATATGCCTTGATGCGTATGGCAAGTCGAAGGATCCAAATCAATTCACAAATTTATCAAATGAGGACCACCACAGATATGCATGGAGCAGACTTTTTAGAGATGTACAAAACTTTCAAAGGAGGTCATGAACCATGCAAAAAAGGCCAGTTTCTTTCCAATTATAATGATTGCAATGTCACCAGAGTTCACAAACCAAATAGCCGATGTGCATTAAAATTGCAATTTCACCTAATTTCGATAATTTGCAATATTCGCTATAATCGCTGGAGTTGCTTAATGTTTAGGCTATAAAGAGGGAGTGTTATTCACATGATGACCCCAACCACAATTAGTGAATTATAATAAAACAGTTGTCGACTTATATTGGCAAAAGCGGGCGCTAATGTGGGGGTGGTCATTGTATCCACAGCCGAAAAGACTAATGAGTGGAACCCTAGAGAAAAGTGTAGTACCTGCTCATACGAAACCAGCAGCAGTTGTATTTGACCCCCAGCAACCTTCTAGTATGAAAATAAATAAAATAGAAAGGCAGGTTATGCCAACACCATCATCTTCCTTATCAGGACCAGGAGGACAAACTCGCCACCACTAGAGTGGGAATGGTTGTCCAGAAACAAATAGATGTAGGGAAGATTAGTAGGGGATTACAGAGAGAAGACATTCATGCCAAAGTAATTGCACATATTGTTAATACTAATGTGAGTTAGAGACAAGATACTGAGGAGTATTTTTTCCGAATCTGGACATGCCATAACCTCTGGGTGTGCAAGAGCACCAGCAGATCTACCTGTGAGAGAAGATTGTTTCTTGGAGATGAGGAGGAGCGCAGGCAGGTGTAGCAAAATATGCAAAAGAGAATAACATATATAGTGCAGATGGTAAACACTGTGCAGATAGGTGTAATCTATAGTATAGAACTCACATAGATCGCAGAAAATATCACATGTCAGAGATCCTTCTCTCTCTGACTGGAGCCCTTTGAATGGTAGCAGGGAAATCCCTCAAGGCACGGATATGTATGGATAAGAAGAAAAGCCACAATAGTGCATACTATTCCAATATTGTATTAATCAAACAAATAACACGAGTATATTACACTCACATTCGCCATGTAAAAATCAGGTGGAGGAGAGAACCGCAGCACGTTGTATGGTGGTGCAGGTGTAGGCAGCTTCACAGTATCCAGGATTCTCTTCCGCGTGTGTCACAGCCGTCGCGTCACTTCCGCTATCGCGTCACGGCTGAGGGCGGAAGTTCCCAATAGAAGAGACCTTAGATCGAGTTCTGCCAGTCCTTCAGAGCTTGTTCCCTCACTGTAAACTCTACGCGTTTCGCCAGATGCTTCGTCAGGAGTTCTAATTAGATGGGGGATGTCTCTAGGGTATTTATAGGGCCATCAATTACGAAATATCACAGTTTTAACCCCCTCAGCGCTCACACATAGCGCGAGGTGCAAAAAACCCAGTGCTGTTCACAGACAGACATATACAAAACATTCATCTTTATTAAACATAATTATTAAGTTAAAATCAATGTATGTCTATACAACATATAATATAATATAATACAATATTGGCTAACATATAAATAATCAATAATTAATATAAATAATTAATTAATTCAAAGGAGAAGAAATTGTGGGCTGGAGGAAGAGAGGAGATAAAAAATGTTAATTACTAGTAAAATAATGGTTCATAATTAAATCTAAGATTACAGAAATTAGTAATAGATAATGATATTATAATATAATGGTATAATAGCCAACATAAGAACTGACTGTGCAATAAAAACACAAATGTGCAGTAGAAAGTTAAAAGGTTAAAAAGCAGAAAGGAAACAGTACTAGGAATCTAAGATAAAAAGGCACCAATATCAATATCTATATTAAGTCCTAGGGGGGCGAGAGTTTGCATTTTGTGAATCCAATAGGTCTCTCTTTTGGCTAAACTATTTATTCTATTGCCCCCCCTCCAATGTCTGGCTACCTGTTCTATAGCCATATACCTTAATGATTTTGGGTCTGAATTATGATAATTTAAAAAATGCTTTGATAAATTGTGTGTTAAAAGCCCCTTTTTTATATTCCGTATATGTTCTAGAATTCTAATGTTCAATGGTCTTGAGGTGCGCCCTATGTACTGCAATCCACACGAGCATTGTAATAGATAAATAGTAAAATCTGATTTACAATTAATAAAATGTTCTATCTTAAAAGTCTCGCCTGTTGTTTTACTTTTAAAATTCAGTTTTTCAGTCATTTTATATTTACAAGCAGTACATGAGTAGCACCCATAAAACCCTACAGGTTTTTCCAGCCATGTGATGGGTTTCTCTTTTGGACTAACTTTAAATGTCGTAGGTGCCAGTTTACTTTTGAGATTGGGTGCTTTTTTAAATAAAACATTAGGGGTGTCAGGGATGTGGTCTTTTAAAATGGGGTCGTTCTTTAAAATATGCCAATGTTTACATATAACATTCCTAATTTCATTGGCATCTTTATTATACGGAGTGAGGAACGACATATTAAATTTAGTATTATTATTTGAATTTTTATTTTTATTTTTATTTACCAATAGATCTTTTCTCGGGACAGAATGTGTTTTATCAATGGCTCTTTTAAGTGTGTTTTCATCATAGTTTCTATCTTTAAATCTGTTGATTAAAATTTCAGACTGTTCTTGGAACATTGAGTCATCGCTACAGTTCCGTTTTATCCTTCTTAGTTGTCCATAGGGAATATTTTTTATCCATTGAGGATGGTGGCAGCTCTCTTGTAGTATAAAATTATTGCTGTCCACCTTTTTAAAAAAGGTTTTTGTTTTTAAAACCATGTCCTCAATAAAAATAACTAAATCTAAAAATTCAATTTCATGCCTACTCCATTTATGAGTGAATTTTATGTTACGATTGTTATCCTCCAAGGCATTTAAAAATTGTATTAGTTGTTCTTCATTCCCCTTCCAAATGAACAGCACATCATCGATGAATCTATGCCAGGAGACAAGATTTGCACCCAGTCCATGGGGGGGTTCTATGAACTCCTCCTCCCAAATCCCCATGAAGATGTTTGCATAACTGGGTGCAAATCTCGTCCCCATGGCAGTACCACACTTCTGTAAATAAAATTTGTCATTGAACCAAAAATAATTTTTCTCTAAAATAAATCTTATAGCTTCTAATATAAAATCTGTCTGTTCTTTTTCTATATCTGTATCCCTTTCCAGGACTTTTCGAACCGATTCTATCCCATCCTGATGGTTTATTGAAGTATATAAGGCCGAGACATCAGCCGTGACCAAAATATAATGTTCTTCCCATGTGATATCATTTAAAATTTTTAAAATATCAGTTGTGTCTTTAATATAACTCTTAAAAGATGGCACATATTTAGATAAAAAACAATCTATATATTGGGAAAGATTATTGGTCAGCGAGTCTATGCCCGATATGATGGGTCTGCCTGGGGGGTTTAAAATATCCTTATGGATCTTTGGTAAAAAATAAAACAATGGTAATTTAGAATTCTCTTTGCATAAAAATTTAAATTCATTATCATTTAAAATACCTAAAATTTTCCCTTTTAAAAGAAGTTCTTGTAGCTGTTTAAAAAAGGGATTGGTGGGATTGTGGTCAAGGATCTGGTATGTCTTATCATCATTTAATATTCTATTAGCTTCTGTCAGATACCAGGAACGGTCCATGACCACCACCCCACCTCCCTTGTCAGCTTGTTTTATAATAATTTCTTCATTCTTTGTTAAACTATCAAGAGCTTCCCTTTCATTTTTTGTTAAATTGTGTTTAAATGTAGTGCAGTTCTCAGTAAGTTTATTAAAATCTCCTAAAATCATCTGATAAAAAACCTCTAAAAAATGTCCTTTATTATGGCTGGGATAGAAAGTTGATCTATTTTTTAAATCAGTATGCTTAAAAATATCGCTTTTTCTGTTCAAAGGTAGAAGTTCGTCACTTTTTTTAATATTATTGTTTGACTGGTGTAAAAAATGCCTTTGGATAGTTAGTTTCCGTAGGAACAAATTTGCATCTATAAATAGTTGAAAATTGCTTGATTTAGTGGTGGGTGCGAATGTTAAACCCTTTGAGATCACTTTCTTTTGTATTTCTCCCAGTTTCAATGAACTCAAATTAAAAATATTGTTGTAATCAGACTTATTAATAGTTTTCATTAATATGTTTCGTCTTCCTCTTCTTCCTCCTCTTTTTCCTCTATCCTTCTTTTTTTCTGGCTCATGTTCACTGCTGATTCCTCTAACGGAGTGAATCGATTGGAGATCTCCCAGAGATCTAGGAACTGGCCTGATTCTAAAAAACTCGTCTGGGTTGATGGTTTGGTTATTTCTTTTGTATTCTCTTTGGTCTTTTTAAAGACATTTTCCCTATGCGGAATGTGGTTGGATTGCATATCCATTTTTTGTGTGACTGTTTGATGTCTATTTGTATGTTGTGGCTGTGCTGTTGTTTTCGGAATAGCTCCATTTTTGGAGAAATGAGTATTATCCTTTCTCTGAATCTCTTTATGAAAGTTACTTGGATCATGTCGCTTTATGCTACCTCTAGGTTTTTCCCAATTTTTTCTATTCCCTGTAGCATAGTCTTCTAAATCTCGATCGTATTTCCTATCCTTATTTTCTTTAAGTGTGGATTCCAGGTTTTCTAATCTTTTTTGAAGCGTTTTGTCATTTTCTTTGAACACAGGGTGGCCCATTAATGGTTCTATTGTTTCCTTAATGGCATTTATTTCTTTATCCATAATGGCCATTCTTTTCCTGTGTTGTAGAATAATGAGTTTCATTAGTTCAGATGATGCATGGTCCACGACGCCCTCCCAGGCGTTCATGAACACCGCATCATCCAAATCAAATGAAGAAAGCTTCTTAATCCTTAAACCTCTAGGGATAATCTTATTGGTTAAATATTTATTCAAATACAACATATTGAACCATTTTCTAGTATCCTTGAACAAAAGGGCTTCTAATTTGGTGAATTCTCTGTTTAGAATTTCTCTCTCACTCAGTGGAGCAGAGTCCACTCTATGTGTAGAGAAATTCAAATCATGATTTCTTTGTTGTCTTCTAGTGAAGACATTTGAACTTCCATGTTCCATTTTAGATAGCAGTGGGTGCAGCCTCTAATCCCAGAACTTGAAGTGAATGCAAAACAATGGGATGTGGGGGAAGGTGAAGGGGATGGGTGGGGAAGTGGATTGGGCGCTCCCAAGTGAACCAATAATGTTGTTGGGAATACAACTAATATCACACAATATAACACCAATAGTGAAAAATAAATAAGTGTAAAGAGCAGCTCAACTTCCTCTGATGGGACAGTTCCGGGTCCCAGAAGGGTAGATTGTTTCTTGGAGATGAGGAGGAGCGCAGGCAGGTGTAGCAAAATATGCAAAAGAGAATAACATATATAGTGCAGATGGTAAACACTGTGCAGATAGGTGTAATCTATAGTATAGAACTCACATAGATCGCAGAAAATATCACATGTCAGAGATCCTTCTCTCTCTGACTGGAGCCCTTTGAATGGTAGCAGGGAAATCCCTCAAGGCACGGATATGTATGGATAAGAAGAAAAGCCACAATAGTGCATACTATTCCAATATTGTATTAATCAAACAAATAACACGAGTATATTACACTCACATTCGCCATGTAAAAATCAGGTGGAGGAGAGAACCGCAGCTCGTTGTATGGTGGTGCAGGTGTAGGCAGCTTCACAGTATCCAGGATTCTCTTCCGCGTGTGTCACAGCCGTCGCGTCACTTCCGCTATCGCGTCACGGCTGAGGGCGGAAGTTCCCAATAGAAGAGACCTTAGATCGAGTTCTGCCAGTCCTTCAGAGCTTGTTCCCTCACTGTAAACTCTACGCGTTTCGCCAGATGCTTCGTCAGGAGTTCTAATTAGATGGGGGATGTCTCTAGGGTATTTATAGGGCCATCAATTACGAAATATCACAGTTTTAACCCCCTCAGCGCTCACACATAGCGCGAGGTGCAAAAAACCCAGTGCTGTTCACAGACAGACATATACAAAACATTCATCTTTATTAAACATAATTATTAAGTTAAAATCAATGTATGTCTATACAACATATAATATAATATAATACAATATTGGCTAACATATAAATAATCAATAATTAATATAAATAATTAATTAATTCAAAGGAGAAGAAATTGTGGGCTGGAGGAAGAGAGGAGATAAAAAATGTTAATTACTAGTAAAATAATGGTTCATAATTAAATCTAAGATTACAGAAATTAGTAATAGATAATGATATTATAATATAATGGTATAATAGCCAACATAAGAACTGACTGTGCAATAAAAACACAAACTGTGATATTTCGTAATCCAGTCAGAGAGAGAAGGATCTCTGACATGTGATATTTTCTGCGATCTACAGTATGTGAGTTCTATACTATAGATTACACCTATCTGCACAGTGTTTACCATCTGCACTATATATGTTATTCTCTTTTGCATATTTTGCTACACCTGCCTGCGCTCCTCCTCATCTCCAAGAAACAATCTACCCTTCTGGGACCCGGAACTGTCCCATCAGAGGAAGTTGAGCTGCTCTTTACACTTATTTATTTTTCACTATTGGTGTTATATTGTGTGATATTAGTTGTATTCCCAACAACATTATTGGTTCACTTGGGAGCGCCCAATCCACTTCCCCACCCATCCCCTTCACCTTCCCCCACATCCCATTGTTTTGCATTCACTGTGAGAGAAGAGTCAGAACCCTGGAGTCATCAAAGCGCAGTCTTCTGCATCACATTACTTTTACTGGCAGATCGTTCTTTGATGACTCCGGGACATAGCCTGATACATCCTATTCTTCTGCAAATTGCACAACTATGGGTACTGGGGCTAGGAAGTTGGGTGATAAACATGCTCTATTTTAAGACTGGGAGGAGGTGGAGAGGAAGAGATAACTTGGGGGTGGGGGGATAGATGCAAAGATAAAGAAGGTAGCTGATGATGATGAGTGTGGTATTGATAGTATGTATGTATCACAAAATGTACACACAAGGGAGGGAAGTGACTGATGTTAGTAGTTGAGGTTCTAATGATGTGATCCTTGATGCAAAAGCAGCTCTTAGTGGTGTTGGTGGGAGCATCTGTGAAGAAGGAGATGGTGATCAGAATAATAGTCAATCACTGTGTGAGCAGCAGGCAGCTATGGGCATCACCACAAATAGTAGCACTAGTACTCTGCCTCCTAGTGCATTGAAATATAGAATATATTAGCAGATCACTTGCTAAAAAAACAAAACACGCACAGACCCACCACCAACACCCTCACTGTCAGCTTCAGAAACAGCAGCCAATTCCCTGTCATGTGTCATCATGAAGAGTGCATGGCCCTAGTACTATCAGTGACATGGAGGAGGTAAATCGTAACCTCAGAATCTGAAGCACACAATCTTACACAACAGAAAACTATTGAGGTGGAGGAACAGGGCCATCAGCAGAAATCATGGGGCCCAGGACAAAAAAAAGGAGCACCGCCCCCCCCCCACTCCCAACCCATAGCACACCTAACACTGAAACATTTTTTCCGGATGCGACTTTTAACTAAATGTTTTCTTGTTATTATAATAATGAAAAAGTATAGGCCTGGTTCGGGGGTAATTATAGACCTGGGGGGGGGGTTAATTTTCAAAAGAACTATTGATCCCAAGGGCAGTAAAAAGGACTTGGGGACATCCCTTAAGGTTGGAGGAAAGGAGATTTCACCAGCAACAAAGGACAAAGGAAAGGGTTCTTTACAGTAAGGGCAGTTAAGATGTGGAATTCATTACCCATGGGGATTTTGATGGCAGATACAATAGATTTGTTAAAAAAAAAGTTGGACATCTTTTTAGAAAGGAAAGGTATACAGGGATACACCAAATAAGTAAACATGGGAAGGATGTTGATTCAGGGAGTAATCTGATTGCCAATTCTTGAAGTCAGGAAGGAATTTATTTTTCCCCTTATGAGATATCATTGGATGATATGAGACTGGGGTTTTTTGTTTGCCTTCCTCTGGATCAATAAGTAAGTATACATATATGATAAAGTATCTGTTGTCTAAATTTAGAATAGGTTGAACGTGATGAACGTCCGTCTTTTTTCAACCTCTTCTACTATGTAACTATATGTAACTATGTAACATCCTGCGTCGCTGTGCTCCAATTTTTCCCCCTTCATTCACCCCCAAAATCCACCACATCTGAAGTGACGTAAGTCTAAAATTCAGCATCAGATGTAAGAAACTATTCCTACAAACTGTGTGCCGCAGCTCTGCTCCAAAACACAGAGCAATGCGTCAAAACACACCTTTTTTTATATTGATCCATCAAACACTATGGGGCCTATGCAGGAAACTGCGAGAATGGCCATTCGCCAGACGTAGAACTCGCCATGTTTTTGGCGGATTCCCCTCGCAGTATGCAGGAAGGTGCGCATATCTGGGAGAGGAATCCGGCAGAGAGATGGCGAGGCCTGGCGAGAAGGGCTCCACTGGCGAGATCTGTCAGCAGAGAGCGAGATCCGCCTCTCTCTGCAAATAAAACAATTGAACATAACAAATCTATTAATATTGTAGATGTGCAGGGAGTCTCCGGAGATGAACCGCATTGGTTTTATGTCCGGGGACACCCTGCTTCACGAGATACAGGCCCCATTATGAGGTGCCGGTATCTCCTATGCATGGAGATAGCCCGATCACGTGACGCGGGATATTTCCATTGATAGGAGATACCGGCACCCCATAACCGGGCCTGTATCTCGGGAAGCAGGAGGACCCCGGACATAAAGCCAACACGATTCATGTCCGGAGACCCTCTGCACATGTACACTATTAATACAAATGCAGTAATGCTGCTTCATTACCTTAGCGGCTATCCGTTAAGGCAATGAAGGGGTTAAGTCACAGTAGCATGTTTATTGGGGACAATTGCCCCCAATAAACATTGCAGTACACAACACAATCAACCTCTGTGCCCCAACAACCCTTATACCCCCCTTATATACATAACCCATAGTTATTTTTTTAGGCACAGGAATGGTACTATAGGCCGGCGGTGGGCCTCGGGTGTTCCCGCAGGGGTCCGGGGGTCACCACTTGCCTTCAGTACCAATTGTTTGCCCCAAAAAATCAATTACATATACAAACATTCTTTTAAATAAATACACCCCCCCCAACACATACACAGTACATTCATGTGCAACATGACTATTATCCACATATGGATAATAGTGCATGGGCCCATGTAAAATACATTAATCCCAATAAATACATCTCGCACTCACCCTTGGCCGCCAGCCACGATGAAGGTCATCCTCATCTTCATCACTGTCCATGGCCTCGGGTGCTGAAAAACACACACAAGCCTAAAAAGAGGCAATGTTATGTCCCCTAACCCCTTAATCACCGTAGCGGTTATTAACCGCTACCGTAATTAAGGGGTTAACCCATCCTCACCCACCACTCTGGAGGTCTAAGCACCCCTCCCACATCCCCCCCACTACCCACCCCTGTGAGGCATAACCACCCTCACCCCTACACACCGGGAGGCCTACCCTCCCTCCCTTGGGGACAATACCTCCTACCCCCAATACCCACATTCAAAACAATACACACACCCGCAATAAACATAACAATTATTAGTATACTATACATAACCCACCCACACCATATAGCAAATATATTCTGGTGCTACTTAAACCCTTTAATAACAATAACGGTTAATAAGCGCTAAAGTTATTAATGGGTTAAGCCACCCTGCACCCATTCATTTGTAGACTGGCTTCATCATTCACATATTATATATATATATATATATATATATATATATATATATATATATATATATATATATATAATATTTTAAATATATATATATAGCCATGTATATACATGGTTTATTGCTTTCCTCTCTGTGGGCAGTAAGTCCTGGTAAGAACAGGTATGCCCACAGTAGTTATGGAGGTTTTCCCTCATCCAATGGTGAGGTGCCCTATGTATGGAGGGGAGTGGCCGTATGCTCTGAGTCCCTGGATAGTGACATAAGGGATGCGACTGCCTCCTGAAGTATATAAGGCACAACCCGGTTAACTGTAGTGTTGTTGGTTGGGTGTTGGTGGTGGATTTTGGAGTGAGAGTTCAAGTTCTAGTTCTACAGTGTTCTGACAGCGGCGGAAAGCTGATAGGATAGTATGACCTGCATAATGGAGTAGGAAACAATTTATGACCCTAGTGAAGTAACTAGCGGTCCGGGTTGACCAATCAGCCTGTCAAGCCACTCTGTGTCCAGGGACCTGGCGCAGAGAGGATCTCCCTAGGAGAATAGGGAATCCCACTTCGATTCAGGAGGGCATACCTTGCGAAGGGACAGCACGGAGAGATGTGCGGCTAGAGCCGGCAGCTGCATGGGGCAGTCTGCCACATCACCGTCAATAATAAAGATGCCTTGTTCAACGAGACCCCCACTGTGTGAGTGTGACGTTACTCGCACATGGATGGCACTACTGAGAAGGAGTTCCTCACCAGGACCATCTCCCTGCGGAAGCACAGATCCTGATGAGGTGGAGGCGCTGCACATGATGTAAGTTGGACTCGCACACACTACCTCAGCTACCTGCCTGTTGATAATCCCCTAATACCATCAAGCGGGAGACTCAGGAGCCCTGTTGCCTACAGGTGCACCATCAAACACCACACGTAATGGGGACAGTTTAGATCACCCGGGCCAATGTGAGATTGGGGGGGGGGGGGATAAACCCGTTACATATATAAATATATTTAACATATATTTATGATTAACCAATTTACAAAGAAATGGTTAAGGATATCCATGTACAAATTTAAAACATCCCATCTCAAATTGACAACATCACAGCCAAATTAAAAACAAAGCCAAATGAAAATTAAAACACATATCATAAGAGAATACAGCAAGCACATATCCAAACCAGTAAATAGCAAATGGCAATAAAACATAAAATTGAACAATGTTTACATGATGCAAATAATATTTCCATCATGTACACAATAGCAATCAATACTCCAAAACAAATACACGATTGAAAGTAATAATTCAATATAAACAAAGCAAGTAGACAATAATAAATTACCAACACACAATTTATGCCATCCGAAATACATTACAAGCAAATCTAAACCCAAAACCCTATTCACTATTGTAATGCTAAAACAAAACCATTCCGAAAATAAATCTATTTCTAACTAACACGATCATACACAATCTAACTTCAAAAAAAAAGCCACAATAAAAAATTTAGGCAGGGCCCCTAAATAAATCGATGCACTCATCATCATCTGAAAGGACATTACTAATTCAAAATAACATTGCACACACAAAAGTTTTACCAAAAAAGGGAAAATACTTGTACAAGACATGAAAAAATGCAAATAACATTTGCAAAACAACCCTTTAATAAACATGTATGTATATAGCTCCATAGGGATATATATACATACAGGGGCATTAAATGGACATTAAAAAAATAAATCTGACATGTTAGAAAAAAAAACAGGTACAGCTTAAATAAAATACATTTCTTTAGTGTACTTATCATTAGATGACCAATGACCGACTTTCGGGGGAACCGCTATGTCTGTAACAAATCCAAACACAAGAACCAGGAACCCATAAAATAAAAAACCTTTGTAATCCAAGGAACCTGACGAAACATTACTTGCGAAACGCGTAGTTCCCTGTCGGTGCTCATTGTGTGTTGGACCCATTTAGCCGCCGGACTTCCGGCAAGATCCTCCGACACCGGTCCCGCTGTCGGACGCGCTAGCGGGAGCTCATCGGGAAGGAAAGGGTCTACCGGATGACCTACGGCTGGCTCTGGGCTGTTTTATTTGTTGTGTGAGTGCTCCTAAGTTTTATCTTTATTGCTGGAATAAAATTTGTATTTTTCACTAATCCAGGCTCTTCCCATTTCTTGTTATATGGGCACCTGGGAGAGGAGCTATCCACACTTTGTCTCCACTGTGAGATACTGAGAAGGAGACGTGACTGATCTTAGAAAGACTGACAGCACTTATTCACTGAGGGAAGGGGCTCACACAAGGCCGTGTGAGTTGTTCTTTCATTTTATATCCCCCACTGCTGGAGCATTTATATGCAGTGATTTATATTATTATTTCTTCATCCGCCTCTGAAGGAAGGGTCTCACATAAGGCCGAGTGAGTCACTGAAACATGTGATTATTGTTCCATCATTTTATTTTATTATTGTCATACTATCAAGTTAATACCTTTACTCCATTCCCTCCTCCCTATATATTTCCTCCCCCCCCTTCCCATCGTATGCAAGGACAGACTGTGTCATTTAATACATGCATTAATTCCATGTGTTTTTACTATCTCTTTATTTCCTGAGATCAACATCTTGCGCTGACCATCACATCGTATCCATCGCCGCTATAAGAAGATCCTGGGTTGCATCTTCTTCTTGGTCAATCAGAAAAGGTGCAGGGGAAACACAAATTGGATGTGCCCCCTAAAAGAATTAACTTAAATGCACACCACCAGGTATAAAAGTTAACTTTTAATAAATTTACTTAAAACATATATTACCATAGTAATGTGTAATGTGAATTAAAATTATATTAAATCAATGCTATCAGGCATCCGTGTCGTCAATTATAAAGTCATACTATCCCAGTTGACCACTTAATGTTGGTGGGATATAGAGGACAGAGGATGCTAAGAGTCAGGGTATTAACCCCCCTGGAGCAACGGTGAGACCAAGTAGTAGGAGTATATAAATGTTCACAAGTGGGTGGCCAACGGATTAAATATCCAGCTTCCTTGCTAAATTACCAGCACTGCGCACTACAATAGAGACTTAAGTGTGTTAGAGTGAGAGTGCTTGAATGATAAAGCTGGCACATGTAGTGATAATATTAGTACATGCACTGCATCATAAAGCTGCCAGACACAGCAGTACTAGGGTGAATTCACAGTGATGAACACCTCACTTAGAGTGCAAGGAATGCAGGCACACTGACTATGAAATTAAATAAATAAACAAATAACTAACTACTGGGGTCTGCACAGTTAGAACCAGGAGACTGCAGACACTACATTAAAACAGCTCCAAGTAGGAGACTGACAACATTGCGCGTCCAACGCGCGTTTCCCTCCAGCAAAGGAGCTTCTTCAGGGACAGATTTTACTGGGGGAGAGAGGTCTGAACCCTTTTATACCCTTGCAATACCCTAATTGCACAATCAGTAGCTATCAGCTGTTGCACATGCGCACTGAGCTCACGCCCAAACTGACTCAATAAAGTGCTCAAATGCTAATAAATTGCAATATCAGGAGAATCCTTAGCATTGTACCTTTATTTAGCTGTGTTTCCATCGTTATCCGGCTGTTGGTAAAGTTTCTAAAGCTATAAATCATGAGCGCCGCATGGAGTGTCTAATGCGCATGCGCGGGGACTTAGACAATATTTCTATGTTAGTCCGTGCGCGTTGCGCATGCGTGGGAACTTAGACGTAGTTTCAATCTATTCTGTACCCATTGTGCATGCGCGGGGACTTAAAAAACATTTCTATATTAGAAATCGCGGAGAATTTCTAAGTATTCATGCATGCGCAATACTTACAGACACGAATGGAATAATTCCTAAGTCCTCGGAATTGTTTCTAAGTCCCCACGCATGCGCATAATGACTGGGTTACAATGGTCTACAATTTCTAAGTCCTTGCACGTGCGCATTGTATACGGAACAAAGTGGAATTACGTCTAAGTGCCCACGCATGCGCAATGCGCACGGACTAATATAGAAATGTTTTCTAAGTCCCCGCGCATGCACAATGGGTACAGAATAGATTGAAACTACGTCTAAGTTCCCACGCATGCGCAACGCGCACGACTAACATAGAAATATTGTCTAAGTCCCCGCGCATGCGCATTAGACACTCCATGCGGCGCTCATGATTTATAGCTTTAGAAACTTTACCAACAGCCGGATAACGATGGAAACACGGCTAAATAAAGGTACAATGCTAAGGATTCTCCTGATATTGCAATTTATTAGCATTTGAGCACTTTATTGAGTCAGTTTGGGCGTGAGCTCAGTGCGCATGTGCAACAGCTGATAGCTACTGATTGTGCAATTAGGGTATTGCAAGGGTATAAAAGGGTTCAGACCTCTCTCCCCCAGTAAAATCTGTCCCTGAAGAAGCTCCTTTGCTGGAGGGAAACGCGCGTTGGACGCGCAATGTTGTCAGTCTCCTACTTGGAGCTGTTTTAATGTAGTGTCTGCAGTCTCCTGGTTCTAACTGTGCAGACCCCAGTAGTTAGTTATTTGTTTATTTATTTAATTTCATAGTCAGTGTGCCTGCATTCCTTGCACTCTAAGTGAGGCGTTCACACAGTTCATCACTGTGAATTCACCCTAGTACTGCTGTGTCTGGCAGCTTTATGATGCAGTGCATGTACTAATATTATCACTACATGTGCCAGCTTTATCATTCAAGCACTCTCACTCTAACACACTTAAGTCTCTATTGTAGTGCGCAGTGCTGGTAATTTAGCAAGGAAGCTGGATATTTAATCCGTTGGCCACCCACTTGTGAACATTTATATACTCCTACTACTTGGTCTCACCGTTGCTCCAGAGGGGTTAATACCCTGACTCTTAGCATCCTCTGTCCTCTATATCCCACCAACATTAAGTGGTCAACTGGGATAGTATGACTTTATAATTGACGACACGGATGCCTGATAGCGTTGATTTAATATAATTTTAATTCACATTACACATTACTTTGGTAATATATGTTTTAAGTAAATTTATTAAAAGTTAACTTTTATACCTGGTGGTGTGCATTTAAGTAAATTCTTTTAGGGGGCACATCCAATTTGTGTTTCCCCTTCACCTTTTCTGATTCACTTTTCAGTTCACAATTTGCACCCATCATTTGATTACCTTATTTATGTACATAATCACTTTATTCAATTAGTATGGTCCTGTGATCACTCCCTATCCTTCTGTTGTCCTTATTCTTGGTCAAGCTGCAGAACTGCGACAAGGGCTAGTATATACTCACTTCTTTGGTTTCTACACTAGCCCACAGGCGTTATACTTTTATAAGCCATACAAGGTAGGGAGCGCCCCAGCTTTTCTTTTTGTTCTAATCCAATGTGGTGTCTTCTTTCTTGTCTTTATAATCCATACCGTCTGTGGTCTTCTTTTTGGGGTCTTCTTTACCGTCTGCGGGGTCTTCGGGGTCTTCTGGCTTCTTCTTCTGCGACGCACTGTCCATCTTCTTCGGAGGGGAGGTTGTCTCCCCACGGCGTCTAGCTGGAAAATGAGACGACATAGGCTTTTATAGGCCTATGACGTCACATTTTGCATCAAATGGTTTTCACGGTCCTGATTGGGCCGTGAAAAGCATGTGATTTTGGTTAAGGAAAAAAAAATGACGTATTTAAAGGAAATGATGCCAGCCAATGAGAAGGGCTGTGCTTCATTTCCCTTTAACATGACGTCAACAAAACCAAAATGGCGCCGTCACATGGGACTAGAGCCAATGAGATCGTTGATTTAGTTCCCACTATACGAGCTATATTGACGACGTATTCTTGATCTGGGGAGGACAAGAGGAGGAGCTACAACAGTTCATTCTACATCTTAATTCGATTCCATCAACAATCCGGTTCACGGCCGAACACGATATGTCCTGCATTACATTTCTGGACACAGTGGTCTTTAAAAAAGATGGCAAACTTGCGACCAAAATCTTTCAGAAGACAACAGATAAAAACACATTACTTCTTGCAACCAGCCACCATCCTGCGTCACTCAAACAGGGTCTCCCTTACTCACAAATGTTGAGAGTTAAAAGGATTACGAGTGACCCATTGGCAGTGGAAGATTAATTACGCAAGATGGCCCAACGGTTTCTAGACAGAGGTTATCATAAGGCTGAAGTGGAAAATGCCCTTGCCAAGGCACGAGCCGCGGACAGGAGCTCCCTACTCACGACTCGGCTACATGCTGCCGAGGACAGACGGATCAACATCAGTAGTACTGTACATACTCCACCTCCTCCAGCCTCATAAAACACAGTATTCATAGTAATTGGAAAATCCTGGCCAATGACAGCAAGATTGACAGTATCTGTCAAACTCCACCGCGTCTGTGCTACCGACGAGGCAGTAACCTGGAGGATGTCCTAATACAGGCAGATCCGGTCACAAAATATGCACCGATTACATAATGGCTTCATAGAAAACCTGGGGTCTTCAAGTGTCATGGCTGCATCAATTGCAGCTATATGCAGACCGGACAAACGTTTTCTCACCCACACAACGGGAATAGGATCCGAATCAACACCTATATGAATTGCGAAACACGCTTTGTCGTTTATTTTATTTGGTGTCCTTGCGGCCTTCTCTATATAGGCAAAACTAGTCGTGCATTCAAGGAACGGATGGCGATCCATAGGTCCACTATAAGAAAAGCGCTTACAAATCAGATCTCGGATGAGGACCTAAAATTCCTGCCTGTTGCGAGACACTTCAGGAAATGCAGACATAATTTGACAACACTGAAGTGTATGCCTATCCTACAAGCTAACACATCTGCTCGTGGTGGTGATAGGAATAAACTATTACTTCAACTTGAGGCGAAGATGATTTTTGAGCTCAAAACCACGTCCCCACATGGACTGAATGAAGACTTCAAACATCGATGTTTCATCTGATCTCCTCGCGGATTCTTTTGAGGACTTCCTGAACTTTTGACCGACTTCGTTATGTATTTGTTTCTGATGTGCCAGCCATATGCTTATGTCCTGTTAGATTATTTTCCATTATCTACCTTGGTCCTTAAGCCCCCCATTAACCCCCCACTAACCCCCCCTGTCCCACCCTGGTCCCATTAACCCCCCCTATCCCACCACCCCCCCTCTTCCCCCCTCCACTTCTTTCACTCCCTGTGTTTTTAATTGTATTATATGCACAGTATTTTCATAACAGCGCTTAGTGCCTCCTTTACCCTAGTTCCCAGGACGACTGGGTACTGTTGATTTGGCAAACAGACAATAATGTATGACCCTGATATCTGCCATTGGCCAGCAATTTTGTCTCGGTGTGTAGACACGCCCCCAGGCGCACCATTGGCTGCTACCCTGACACTATGGAGCGACTTTAAAATAGTCTGCCTGGTTCATATTGGGGACCAGGGACACCAAGGGTAGAAAGGGACAATGATCTGCTATTTTATGTAAACCCTTAATACTGAGCCTCTGACAGGCAGTAGCAGGGCAGCTACGTGAGTGGATTTCTGCATTTGGGGTTTGGCCACACCCCCCAGGGCACACGATTGGTGGATGCTCCTGTGTTGCTGACAACGCATACTGTGTGTTGCTAGGGCTACTAGGGACGCTGTGATCAGCTGTTTCAGTGATCAGCTGCAGCTCTGAGCGCTGTGGGGATGACGTCAGTACTCGTGACAATTAGTATGCAACAGCTGTGCAGACCTATGGGTCTTTTACAAGCACCAATCAGAGGTGTTATCTGTTTAGAGGTGGTGGGTATATATTGGCAGGGTTGTCACTGGGTTTTGAGCACTCCCTTGAGAAAGATCCTGTTCTTAGGACCGAAACGTCGGGTGATTGTGCCATGTGTCCTTTAATACACTTTTGCCACAGGATTATCTTGAGTGCTGTCTCTTCTTTTCTGTGGTGTCCTGGGATTCGAAGTCTGCCTGGTAAGGAACTATTTATCTACACATTACCTATGGGACAAGCACCTGTATTTTAACACTATATTTGAGTGCCATCTGACAATTTTGCCTATATATATAAAATATGTGAATGATGAAGCCAGTCTACAAATGAATGGGTGCAGGGTGGCTTAACCCATTAATAACTTTAGCGCTTATTAACCGTTATTGTTATTGTAAGGGGTTAAGTAACACCAGAATATATTTGCTATATGGTGTGGGTGGGTTATGTATAATATATTCATAATTGTTATGTTTATTGCGGGGTTGCGTATTGTTTTGAATGTGGGTATTGGGGGTAGGGGTATTGTCCCCAAGGGAGGGAGGTTAGGCCTCCGGGTATATAGGGGTGAGTGAGGGTGGTTATGCCTCACGGGGGTGGGTAGTGGGGGGGGTGTGCTTAGGCCTTCAGAGTGGTGGGTGAGGATGGGTTAACCCCTTAATGACGGTAGCGGTTAATAACCGCTACGGTGATTAAGGGGTTAGGGGACATAAAATGTGCTCTTTTTATGCTTGTGTGTGTTTTTCAGCACCCGAGGCCATGGACGGTGATGAAGATGAGGATGGCCTTCATCGTGGCTGGCGGCCAAGGGTGAGTGCAAGATGTCTTTATTTTATTTATTGAGATTCATGTATTTTAAATGGGCAAATGCACTATTATCCATATGTGGATAATAGTAATTTGGTCCATTACTATTACTGTATATGTTAGAGGGCAGGTGGGGAGGGTGGAGGGGGGTTATTTATTTAAAAGTTTTTATGTGTGTTTTACTTATTTTTTTGGGGCACAGACTTGATACTGCGGGAAAGCGGGGACACCTGCGGGGAACACCCGAGGGCCATATGTAATACACCAACAACCCCCTAAGGTCCCTAACATTTTTGGGATGCACAGCAATGACACTATAGGCTGGCGGTGGCCCTCGGGTGTTCCCCGCAGGTGTCCAGGAAGAATGCATTAACAGCCCACTTCATTACTTAGCTAAGGCAACGAAGGGGTTAACCATGCAGTACTAGGCTTATTGTGGGGAGCGGGGGTGGATGAAGGGGGTATTTGGCCTTTGGTGGATGTTTAGGGCTTGCGGAGGGGTTGCGGGTGAACTTAACCCCTTCATTACCTTTGCGGTTAATAACACAACGGTCATGAAGGGGTTAAGCCCTCCAGCTACCCACCCGCAATATATATATATATATATATGGAGGGCTTAACCCCTTCATGACCGTTGTGTTATTAACCGCAAAGGTAATGAAGGGGTTAAGTTCACCCGCAACCCCTCCGCAAGCCCTAAACATCCACCAAAGGCCAAATACCCCCTTCATCCACCCCCGCTCCCCACAATAAGCCCAGTACTGCATGGTTAACCCCTTCATTGCCTTAGCTAAGTAATGAAGTGGGCTGTTAATGCATTCTTCCTGCTTCGGATGCATGGGTTGGGGCTTCGGTGCTGATATTACTGGGTATCAGCTCTGGAGCCCCCCGGCATCAATCCGACCCAGGAAAAGGGCCTGATTTTTTCTATGTATCGCCGCTCAGTACCAGCTTTTTGCCAACTTTTCTTGGCGGATCGAATTGGAGAAAATGTCTCCATTCTACAGCGGTGATCAGCGCCGAGATGCTGATCGGCGCTACTAGAATACTGCGGGTTTTAAAACCGGCGAGATATTGCTTCTCGCCACCCGCGCTGCGAGTTATTTTCTCTGTCAAAAAAAAAAAAACGGCGGATTTTGCTCATCTCGCCAGCTTTTCGGCATTTACCGAATTACTGTAGGTATATTTGCCAAAAAACTGGTGAGATAGGGCTTTTCGCCGTTTCCTGCATAGGCCCCTATGTATAAAGCTCAAGAGGTGGCGCAATTTTGATGCAAAACAAATTGCACCATATGTATCAAAGGAAACATCCTACTACTTTCAGTTTGATACATATGGTGCAAACATTTTCCCCCAGAAATCCATACTAAGCTCCTGGGGCCTAAGTACTAAGCGACGCAAACATCATTTTTGATGCAAAACTAGCACACCATCTAATTTTCTATGTATTAACCTGACCTTTCTCAACCTGTTCCAGCATCTTCAATAATGATTTTTTCTTCTTATTTTGGCAAAAAAGAAACAGTAACTTTTTTTTAACAGTACTATATACTAAAAAAAGAATGTGTCTATACGCCACGAAGGGAGACAGGGCGACAAAATCGCCCGCCAATTTCAACTTGAACGAAGTTGCTATGTACCAAGCGAAAGACGCAGCAGGGATGTTTCACTACATACAGTAATCATTTATTTTCACAGTATGACAATTATAAATAATATTACTGTAATGATTGCTATTTACTAACACTAGTTCCTGCTAAACTTCATTATATCATTGGATGGATCGAAGTATTGTAGCAGAAAGGTCCCGCTAAAAAATAGCTCCTGCCTGGGACGGAACCTGAAAGATATAATGAGATGAAGTTGTATTTCCAGCCCTCCTTGGGGAAACCGAGACAATAAACAATGAGAATGAGACAAGAAGTTTTATTAAGCTGAATTTCGTCAGGATTGCACTTTTAATAAATAGCATATCCCATCTAGTGTTTTGAGATTATAGGAAGGATGGAGGATAATTGCCCTGCCTAAAATATAGCATTGCTATTGAATTGCAGGTTCAATCTTGATATTCCATACAGTGTTGTTTTGTTTGTCTTAGATATCTTTGTTTCCTTAAAATTAAAAAGAGAGCAACTATTTCCTAGTAAACCTAAATCATGTACGCATATTTACACAATGCATAGGAATTAAAAAGAGCAATCCCTAAATACTAAAGAGTGCATACTGTATATAACATTTTTCATAAATCATAGATTTTTATTTTCATTTAGGGTAGTAATTGCAACTGAGCACTTTTTTTTATAGGACGTGTTAAGCTCAAAGTCGATTGTGGGTTCAATCTTAATGTTTGGGTTTAACAGCGGCGGAATAAGAGTATGGTGGGCCCAGGTGCCAACATTTTTCTGGACTGCCGCTCATCACCCCAGCCTGGCCCCTCTATGCCCCTTATGCATTTTTCCTGATTGACAACCTCTGAACAGTGGAAATTCACGTTCCAGAATTTATAGTGGCAGAAATAGCGCCACACCACTGGGAGCACCAGAAAGAAAAAATACAGTCCTTGTGCTCTGCACCAGCAGCAGTTTCACCCCTGAGTTTAAAACTATACTATTGTAGCGGTCATGTAAAATGGCTACAGTCATCTCTCCTGCTGACAGTAAGGCCTGGTAAGTTGTGGGCATGCCAGCAGTAATTATGGAGGTTTGCCCTCACACCCTGGTGGGGTGCCCTGTGTATGGATGGGAGTGGTCACATGCTCTGACTCCATGGTTAGTGATGTCAGAGGTGTGTCAGCTTCCAGAGTGTACATAAGGCACAGCACTGAGTCTAAAGTTAGATCTGCGTCCACTTCTGCTAAGAGGAGGAGGAGTTCTGGCAGGAGTTCAAGTTCTAGTACTAGCCCGAGTTACTGAGAGTTCTAGTATGTTATAGTAGCTGAAGAGGAGACTGTGTCCAGGGACCTGGCACAGGGCAGTGATCCCTGCGGGGATAGGGAATCCCTATCTAAGGAGAGATACACCTTTTAAAGGGAGGCACTGACTGGACATGAGTGGCTAGATATCTACTGCGAGGGGCAGCTAGCCCACTCAGACAATAAAGATGTTCTCAATCACAAACCCTCTCGTGTACATGTGTGGAGTGAATGTACAGAGAGGAGCACCACGGAGGAGTTCCTCAACAGGATCATCCCCATGCGGACGCAGGGACCCTGATGAGGTGGAGGCGCTGCACTGGAACTAGGTGAGACTCAGCACACTACCTCAGCTGCCTGTCTGGACGGGTCCTCCCCACACACCATCATGCGGGAGACTCAGGAGTCCTGTTGCCAACAGGTGCACCACCAGACACTACCACACTGTAATGGGGGCCGGTTAGACCACAGGGGCCAATGTGAGATTGGGTGGGTCAGGCCGGTTCAGAAATACCGTTACACTATTTTAAAAAATACCATCTTAGGAACCTACCTTGAGGGTCTGGCTCCCTCCATTCTTCTTTCAAGGTATCTCAGTTGATGAGCAAACATATAGGAATTCCCTAAATGCAGAAAAGTAGGACATACAGTAATCACGTTAGTCTAACTCAATGGCTCTTAAAAAATTTTGAGCAACGATTTTTAAAACCTTGGGGTACCCTGCTATTCAGATCTCACTCATCCCCACATCATTTATACTCATACACACAAACACACACCCGCCCACCCACTTCCTACACACTCCACATTCACACAATAGTTTCACCCTTTAACTCAACATACTCTCCACATTTACCCCCCACTTTCTCACACAGCGCTCCCCCTCTTCTTTAATCATAAACACCACATTCAACCCCCCTTCTCTTACTTACACCACACATCTTACCTCACCCCATGCAAAGCACTAACTATCCTCCTCTTCATCACAAAAAAGCCATCACACTCTCCACCCCAAAACAAAACCTTTACACTCTCCAACCCAGACAAAACCATCACACTCTCCACCCCAAAACAAAACCTTTACACTCTCCAACCCAGACAAAACCATCACACTCTCCACCCCACACAAAGCCATCACACTCTGCACCCCACACAAAACCATCACACTCTACACCCCACACAAATCCCTCCCTCCTTCTTGCCAAATGCCTATGTCAGCTGCTCAGCCTAAAGATGGAAAGGCTTCTCTCTCTCCTCTGCGCTTGGCTAAAAGGGACAGGCATATTGCAGCCTCTACACCTCCAAGAAGCATGGAACATACCCACAGAGCAACCAGCAGCATTGCTTTTCCCCTGGGGCTGTAGCAACCTTGGCAGAGGGTCACAGCAC
The DNA here is from genome assembly GCF_040206685.1 of Ascaphus truei. Taxonomy (NCBI): domain Eukaryota; kingdom Metazoa; phylum Chordata; class Amphibia; order Anura; family Ascaphidae; genus Ascaphus; species Ascaphus truei. The sequence continues at coordinate 36,297,134 of NC_134483.1, forward strand.
CCCAGGTATGGCCTGGTTGTCAGATTTTTTTCTTGGGGGCAAATGTATCCTACCGGCTAAGATATCAGGCAGTTGTGGCCCTGTACATATCCACTACACACACACACATATATATATATATATATATATATATATATATATATATAGCTACCATAAACACAGGCCCATGCACACACAATACACATTAACCACATACAAGCAATCAATAACATAATAATGTATACATGTGTAGCCATGCCATCTGTGGCTATTAGTCTGCTTCCCTCCTGGCAGTAAGCCCTGGTACAAGCAGGCCTTGCCAGTAGTTGATTTGGGGGTTTCCTCCTCTCAGGAGCTGCACTTGAGTGACAGTGGGAGTCGGTGACATCAGGCCTGGGCATGACCAATCATGGGACAGACCTGATGCCCTCTTCCTGGCTGTACTTAAAGGCAGGTGCCACCCAAATTTAGCAGTGCCTTTCTCCACTTGAGGATGGCAAGTCACACAGTGGAGAGACTGATTATTGGGCCTTCTCCAGTCCTCTTCCCTCCAGAGGAGAGTTAGTGTGGACCATACCTCTGCCTCTGCTAGAGAGGCAAGGAGAAGCTAGGACGGCTGCGGGTGCCCTTGGCCTACAGTGACGGTCCAGGGACCATCCTTCCGTGGTAGCTGAGAAGTACTGCATCGGGTAGGAGCCTGATTGTTACTGTGCTGTACGGAAGAGATAATAAATCGTTCCTGTTGTTATACCTCCTGCCTGGTGCGTGACCTTACTGGGGGGAGACGTAATAGTTCTACCGTGCTAGATCACCGTCAGTTCCTCGAGCCTACGGCAGATGGAGGTGCTTCATTGCTAAAGAGATATGTAGGGTATGAACAGAAGCCTAGTCCTGTGTCCCCACTACCACTGGCGGATGACTCAGCCCTCCTGTTACCAGCAGGTATCATGCAACACACGATCCGCAATGGCCACATCTCCCACTGGGTGGGGGAAACACCGTTACACATGCCATACATGTTCCACATACACACCTACAGTAATGCATTCCCCATAAACAAACTAATGTATGTCACACACACACTCACAGACACCGGCCTCCATATTACTCACACACAAACAGACTGACCTGAACAAGACTCAGACACCGACCAGCACAGCCCTTATGTACTCACACTGACCAGCACAAATTTTCATACACACACACTGACCAGTACAGTACTCACACATACACTGCCAGTGCAGTACTCACACATACACTGCCAGTACAGTACTCACACATACACTGCCAGTACAGTACTCACACATACACTGCCAGTGCAGTACTCACACATACACTGCCAGTACAGTACTCACACATACACTGTCAGTGCAGTACTCACACATACACTGCCAGTACAGTACTCAAACATACAGCTTTGGTACAGTACTCACACGTACGCTGCCAGTACAGTACTCACACATACACTGCCAGAACAAACTCACAGCCACTATCCAGCACACTCACACACACTCTGAGCATCACAGACTCGGACAGTGACCAGTACAGATTACACAGCTACTGACCTATGCATTCACACACACACAAAATGACCAGCACAGCAGTTCCCACAAATACTGACCTAGAGGAACCAATTCAAACAGGAAGGTTTGCAGAGCCCAAAACCGGGGATCAGGCAGGACCCACCCAGAGGAAAACCCTGTGATATCTGTCTGCTCACAGGTGTCCTCTCTACCCGGATCTTCAAATACAGGTTCTTCTCAAAGCAGCTCCGCTCAGAGTGCTGCAGGCACAAATCTTTCAAATCAGACCGGCCCAAGTGGCAATTACCCTGCTGCCCACCAAGATAGCCCACCCCTGCAGAGGGTTCCGTGGTACCCTGTCTGGGAAACACTGATTTAACTAGTTGCTCTTTGTTTTCTCCTAGAATATTATCAGTCAATGCTGCGTATAATGGGGCTATTTTTTTTTTTTTTTTAAACAAACTCATAAAATAAAAGTGAAAATAATATTTTTTGTATCATAGTTGGAATTTTATATTTAGAGTTACAGAGGTGAAACTATCCAGGGAAACACTAATTGAGGCAGGAAAGTAACAAGAAGTTTTGGCCAGAGGGGAAAAAAAGAAGGAAGGAAACAAGAAAAATACTTGAACATGCATTTTGGGCAATAAATTGATTCTTGATGAGCCAATGACATCAGCAGAGACACACAAACCAATACAGAGAAGCAAGGAGCAAAATATCACAATTCCAAGGGAAATCAATAACGAGCTGACATTGGGATTTGGGATGGCTTGCATTAGTTGCAATGTTTATTGTAGTTTTCACAGTTTTTGTGGACACATATTTAAGTTTCCTTAAGGGAGCAGCAACAAATTCAAGAAATAGACGAATCTTGAGCATCTGAATTAAAGGTAAAGACCAATATTCTTCCAGGAAACCTGCAGTTATTTAATGCAATCGCTCTTCCCCACTGAAATAACATGCTTAGAAGTGAAGAGAGAAACGCACAAAGTGTTAGTTTCAAGACTCGATTTCCAAAGGGAACTTTTTATTTTGTCAAGTAAAAATCACCTATTCATTGTAGAGCTTACCATACAGAAAATACAACTATAATAAAAGTGGCATGTTATTATTCACTGTTATAATGTGACAAATACTGAGAAATTATGAATAGGACAACATTGGGCAAAAGACGATGTTCGAAGAAGACATCTTGGTAAATATATTGAGGGCTATGGATCTGACTCCTGCAATGTGCAACTAGAGGCAAATTTTGTTGTCCTTTTCACTAGCATTCTCAGATATGAGAATGCTATTCATCATTTCATCATCAGTGAAAAGGCAAAAATGGTCCAATTCTGGGCCAAAACAAGCTGCACCAGGAATATAAAAAAAAATCATATTGGCTTCAATTGGATTTTTTCTTTGATACGTATAGTGAAGATTTTTCTGCCCCAGAATTGCTTCCATTATGCCTTGATACATGCCGTATGCTGCCTTACAATATAAGAGAAATATTGTTATTGTTTATTATACAAGCAAATTCAAATTAATATAAGATTGTCTCCTACTTTGCTTTTTCTTGCCACATTTTCCACTAGGAAACCCTATAATAAGATGCCATTATAAATACTAGCACAGCAACAAAGTAGGATGTATATGTTAAAGCAGCGGTGCGCAAAGTGGGGGGCGCGACCCCCAGGGGGGGCGGGAGATTGTGCTGGGGGGGCGCGGGCAGTTGCAGAGGCCCCGCGCTCTTCCCCCAGGCATTTAAATTAAATGCCGGGGGATCGCGTGAGGCCCCTGCAACTGTTTACTTACCGGGATTCAGCCGTCTGTGTTGCGTCGCCATGGCAACGCGGCGTCAATAGACGCCGCGGCACCATGTGACTTGACGCTGCGTGGGCGTGTGACGTCATCTGACGCGAATGAAGGTAGGCAGGGGGGCGCGAGAGCCGGTGGCAGAGTGACAGGGGGGCGCAGCACAAAAAGTTTGCGCTCCCCTGTGTTAAAGCATTCTTTTTTGGTTCAGTAGCAAGAATCATCTTTTTTCGTATCTCGAACACATTACTTGGATGTGGAGTTTGACGGTAGTAGTTATTCTTTCTAGCTTGGCTGTCCAAACCCCCTGATCATTTCCACGGATATCGAGCAAAATAATATTTCAAAGATTCTTAGGCACATTACTAATTCTCGGTGTCTTCGAAAAAAGGATTTCCACACATACTAAAAATTCATTCAGCATCCTTTTCATGCTGATCTGTATATTTTTTATTTAATACCGTTTTCTTCCTTCCTAGTTGTACATAGATTTATTTTCTGTCTGCTTCTAACGACATTATTATTATCCAATTGCATATTTTATTATAATATGACTTTTAACTCTTAAATAATTTTGCCCTTGATTTTTGAAAGGACATACTTTTTTTTAAAACTGGTATTTAAGGTATTCTCCAAGAATAAATGGGATTCAGTAAAAAAGAAGGGTGGTGTAATACTGCGATATATCTTGAAGTTAGGCCGCTGCCTTTCAATTTATGGAATTGTTGAATGCTCGCTGCCTTATTTCAAGGTGTATCATATTCTACTTGGGGCCCTTCAATAGGAAGCTTCCCCAACAGCAATCCCACAATGCCTGATTTTGTACTATGTTATGAGTAATCTAAATGTGCATGTTCAACTAATATTATCTATATATTAATACTATGATAATCAGTGGTCAACAAATCACCCAAAAATCTACTCGCCGAACAAAAAAATCTACTCGCCACCTAGTCCCGCCCCCAACCCCACCCTAGTCCCGCCCCCAGCCCCGCCCTAGTCCCGCCCCCAACCCCACCCTAGTCCCAGCCCAACCCCTCCCCCAGGCCAGCTTTAAAAAAAATAAATTGAATAAATTCCTAGTAAGAACAACATTCGTTTTTGACATAAGTTTATTTATTGTATTACATTATACTACAATTAGTCCTGGTTATTTGTGTGTGTGTGTGTATGTGTGTGTATGTGTGTGTGTAAATGTCGCTACCATCACCCACCCCCGCTACCATCACCCACCCCTCGGGCAGACACAGGGACATGGAGGGGAAGCGGGGACCGGGAGATGCAATGGAGTACTGTACTAACCTCTTCAAGCAGCAGAAAGAGGATGTGCCTGCGTGGCCTTAGCCTGGATGGGAAAAAAAATCTTGGCAGCCCGCCAAGTCCTGTCAGCCAATCAGGCTGCTGGATTTCATTTTTTTTTTTTTTTTTTAAACGCAAGCAGGGAAAATTAAAAAAAAAACACATGCGCTGCTTGGGCGGCCATAAGGAGCTCGCCACGAGGTCAAATCCACTCGCCCCAGGGGTGCGAGGGAATAGGTTTGTCGAACACTGGTAATAATCATGGAACTGGGCATTTATGGCACCAGCGTAAAGTATAAAATAAAGAAGAGCAAGAGAGAAATTGAAGGCCCCAGAGCTTCTGTCAAGCCCCACGAGATGGAGTTGAATAGACCTGCCTAATTAAAGTTAGAGGATAAGGTCCCATCAAAGGTAGGAGTTGAACTTTCATCATTAATGTAGTTTTCCCAGAGATCCCAAGCTTACTGGAATCTAGGGTAGGCATCCTTGAGAAAACTGCTCAATTCCTCCATTCGCAAAATCTTTTATAATTTGGGATAAGGAAGACACAGAAAAAAAACATGGTTGAATAAAATCAGGAGAACTGTTAGTTACAATGTCATTCTCATCCCAGTCACACAAACCTCTTCTGCAGATATTTACATTCTAGGCATGGGCCACCTGATGTACTCATTTGAATTTACATGATAAAGATCTAAAAACCTCCACTTTAATTACCATGCGATAGAGACTGAAAGTGACTTTAGGGGACTGGGAGACAACGGAGAAATATTGAGCTTTGTATTCTTGTGTTTTCTGTATTCTTTATTGTGGAGGATTTTGTGACTATTTCAGCCACTATAATATTAACTATTATCCATAGACATTTTATAGCATCAATTTTGATATGAAAACGATAGGCCATTATTCCATGTTACACTGAATGTAAATGTAGCAAATACAATCAAATAACTGCATATAGCATATAAAATAAAGGAGATAAAGCCTGCAAACAGACTGAATAGGTTTAATAGGAGGAAACTTCAATATTTATGCACATATGATTTTTTTTTTTTTTTTTAATACAAAGATTCATCAATAAATCATTTATGTAACAAAACAGTTATGACGGGGTTAATAGTAGTAACAAAGAACTGATGCCACCCCTGAAATTCAGTTGTGCAAGTAACCTCCAAGAATTGATAACGGAAGTGTAAGTGAATCTCGTTTTGGAATCTTCCTTAAACTATATGTGATCATGATCTTTTCTGTCCTGGTTAAACCTCATTCAGATTACGACCTGACTCCACACTCCTATTCTGCTATCTTTCTCATTGCTCAGGAAGATGGCAGCTCCATTTTTATGGCAATGTCATCACAGCACACTGTAAAATTAATTGATAATATGTGTTTTTTGAGTAGCATGTAACATGGACTGGGCAGCTGCTTGGGAAGTCACTAATAAAGTCTATAAATTAGGCAATCTAGGCATATTGAACAGGGACGAAAGACAGACATATTGCTGAAAACATCTAATTAGACATGGGATTAAAGCAGATTAGATCATAGAATGTCATCCTATAGCATTAGTGTACGTTGAGCATGTGGCAGACTAACTCAAATAAATAATGAATCATTAATGCTGTACCCATCCTAACTTAAGGTCAAAGTTATTCCTAATGAAACAATACATTTCTTACAGTTATTCCAATAAACCTTGAATAAGCGACACAGCAGCAAATACATCTAATCATGCCCTAGCTTTCAACAATATGCATAGGATGTTAGTATTCCATGCTAGCTAATTCTTGGCGTACGTTTGCTAATGAGGTGAAATGTGTGATATCTTTGTGTGAAATATTTAGCAAAAATGGAAAGCTTGCCAATTTTTTTTTTTTGGTAACAAAGTATTAAAACTAAATATTCACGGTCACGTGGTCCTTGATATAAAGCCTTTTTTTTTTTTTTTACATGTCCCCACAGTTAGCAAAATTCTGTTAGCATGTTGGCAAATTTTGGTGAAATTAATGAAAATCTGGTATTGCGAAATTTCGTAAAAACTTAAAATAAAACCCCCGAAAAAATTGGCGAACCATTTGGAATGAGACATTTGGTCGCGGCCATCTCGCCGTGACCAACTCCCCGTGGGCGTTTTGCCGTAGGGGGACCCTCTGTCGCTGGTTCGACGACAAGGCAAGTTTTAGGATAATGGGGGTCAACTGTAGGGGGTTAGTGTTTAGGATAATGGGGGTTAAATGTAGGGGTTTTAGTGTTTAGGGTAAGGGGGGTTAACTGTAGGGGTTCTAGTGTTTAGGATAAGGGGTTAACTGTAGGGGTTTTAGTGTTTAGGGTAAGGGGTTAATTGTAGGGGGTTTAGGGTAAGAGCTTAGTGTAAAAGGTTGTAGGGTAATAGGGTAAGGTTTTTAGGGTAGGGGGTAGTGTTAGTATTAGGGGTTAACATTCGGGGGGTTTAGGGTGAGGTTAGTCACTTACCTCAGTGACAAAGCGACTGGCGGCTGAGAATCCCGGCAGCAAGGTGAATCGCGGCCAAGTGCCGGCGGTTATTTGGTCCTAGGCCGCTCTGCTTTAACCTCTTCATAGGAGTGGGTACAGCAAATTCTGTGTGTCTTCCTTGTAAACTGCCTTATCCAGTCCTACTTGTACTATGACAGGGTTTGGATTCTGTTAAACACATAGGTGGTTATGGAGCAGTATTTCTTGAACGGTGACAGCAAAAGCTTCCCAGTAAGTGATAGTTTGAAGGACACTGTATTAACATTGCTTCTTCACATTTTTCTTTTTCTTGTGTAAGGCTTTACATAGTTTACATTCCCACTGGCTATCAATTTTAAATGATGTAATAGAAGTATGGGTAGAAGAGAATTCTCTAATATTATTTATAACATTTTCTATTCCGTGTTCTTGGGTATTCTGTTGGGATCTGCTCAATAGAGAAAACAAAAGCTTTGAGAAGGTTAACCTAGTCAATGTTTTTATAAATACATTAATAAATAATCAGGCTCAGCACTACATTACAAATGTATTAATTTATGTATTCATTCATCCACTTGTTTATTGATCTCGTCCTTGCTCGCTTGCATAAACTCCCAATCAAATCTAATAACCAATTTACAAGGCAGTCACCCGGGCACCAGGCAACAATGCACATTGCATATGGAAATCAATAAACACTCTATAAAGCCCCCTTTTAATATTATATACATAGCACAATGGAATACTGAGTAATTCATACAGCCAGACTACTCATAGGGGATAGAGGGCAACAACAGCTGGGGATACAGTATGGCAGACCTGCTGTGTCCATTGTAATGCTAAGTATCTATTCAATTATGTCGGGATATGTTCAGGGTAACAATTAATTCTTCTTTCTGCTTTCCTGTTTTTGCTATTGGATGAAAAAGCCAATAGCTTGATTAACGCTGAACTTCAGGTCACTACCACAGAACTTTGCAGGGCTAGATTCGATTGATGCTGTTAAGACATTGGTCACGATATCTTTCTTTTTGTCTGAAAATGTGCACCAAGAAAGCTTCAATATGCTGTAGGGAAAAGGATGTATTCTCTATGGCAGTGCCCATTGTCATATAAAATAAGTATACTATATAAAACACATTGTTGTGTTATATAACCATAACACACATATTTTGTTAAAATAAAAGCACATATATTAACTATTTGTTTAATGGTGGGATTAATAAATGCATTACATGTGTTGACTACATTTGATGTAATTTCTTGATTATATGTGGCCACTTTGACCACCATAATTTTCATTTATTATCAGTTGGTCCCGAATGATTCTCCATGTTTCATTTGCAGTAACTTCCATATCTTGATTAATGCCCCAGACAATGCACATACCCCACAAATGAAGATATGAATCTCAGAGGAAACATGATTGTATGAGGATCTTTCATGCTAATTACTCTTGGTTGAGAGCTAGAGATTAATCGCTTTTTTGTATCCTGGTTTTATTTCTCCTGAACAAATCTGCTGTACACAATATCATCTACGGTTACATGTATGTTTACTGTTATCGTTGCTTCAAATATTACTTTGCTGTCCAATAACATATTCAGCAGAATAATCATAGCCAGATTAAAACTGGTATATAAATAGCATGATATCAGTAGTATTGTTAGCCAAATGTAAATGGGACTTTTGAAGTGAAACGTCTTTAGGGGCGTGAATGCAGTTGATTGGAGATAGACGGAAGGGACATCACTCCTCGCAGAAGAGGCCGTCAGTGTTGCCAGCTTCCACCAGGAGGAGTCAGCGCTGGACGGAAAGACACGGATGCACACACAGCACACAGCACACACACACGGACCTCCACCGGGGAGAGGAGGGAAGGCATCTGAATCATCATACGTGCAGCGCAGCCGCTTCCTCCCACATGTTCATTGGGACTATGCCCTGTGTCCCGTGTGTCCTGTGCTCTGGTCTCCTTTGTCCCCACTCCGCACACTGACTGACACACACACACACTGACGACACACACACACACACACACACACACACACACACACTGACTGACACAAACACACTGACTGACACACACGCTGAAACACACACACACAAGGAATTCACAGGACTATGCCCTGTGTCCCGTGTGTCCTGTGCTCTGGCCTCCTCTGTCCCCACTCCGCACACTGACTGACACACACACACACTGACGACACACACACACACACACACACTGACTGACACAAACACACTGACTGACACACACGCTGAAACACACACACACAAGGAATTCACAGGACTATGCCCTGTGTCCCGTGTGTCCTGTGCTCTGGCCTCCTCTGTCCCCACTCCGCACACTGACTGACACACACACACACACACACTGACTCACTCACACATGCACGCACTGACTCACACGTACACACACACTGACTAGCACACACACACACTGACTGACACACACACACTAACACACACTCACACACACACACTGGCACACACAGACTCACACACACAGACACACGCGCACACACACATGCATACACTCACGCACACACACACTGACTAACACACATACACACTGACTGACACAAACACACTGACTGACACACACGCTGAAACACACACACACAAGGAATTCACAGTTACTATAAATATAGAAGTGCAAATAGCTAAAACACGCGTTCTAAGTCAAACTTCATTGCTTTTTGGCACTGAAATTGTGTTTTGATTTTTAATTAAAAATTACATTACAAATACAATTTCTGTTACAAAACAGAGACAAAAGAAAATGCGTGTGCTCGGCACACACACACTTTTTTCCCCTGCAGAATGAACAGGGCAGTGGCATTCTTTCAGCCTCAAAACAGCAGTATTTTTCACAGAGGTTCAAGGATAGATGTTAGCGGAGATGGTAATATACTGTAGGAACTGAAATTAGACGGCGGCTCTGTCCTGGGAAAGGTACGCTTCTCCTAGGCGGCTGGGAATCAAACAGCTAACTGTAACTGGGCAGCAAACAAAATTAAGTAATGAAGGATAGTCCGATAAAGTGACAACTTTTTAATAGTGGTGTGTGAAAACAATCTATGGAGCACATCCAAAATAAGGGACCATGGGGTAGATGCTCAGAAGGCTCTGTCCTGGGAAAGGTACGCTTCTCCTAGGCGGCTGGGAATCAAACAGCTAACTGTAACTGGGCAGCAAACAAAATTAAGTAATGAAGGATAGTCCGATAAAGTGACAACTTTTTAATAGTGGTGTGTGAAAACAATCTATGGAGCACATCCAAAATAAGGGACCATGGGGTAGATGCTCAGAAGGTCGCTAATTGGCTGGTCTATCTATCTCTCTACCTTCTGTGTCTGGTAAGTTCTAGTAAGACACAGACAGTGACAGGCTGTCCTTTGGGGTTTTCTCCCTGCTCAAGCTGACTTCCTGAATGACGGGAGTGGTGGTGTATATGTTGGGCTCTTCCTCTTTGATCTACAGGGAGGAAGTGCCTAAATTATAGTATGAAGTTCAGCCCCTTGCGGGTGGGTCCTTCAGTTAGTGATTGGGGTTCCAGACTATCCCTTCATGGTGTAGGAGCTCTGAGCTCTCCACCTGGCTGGGAGTGAAACATGTGCTCAGTCCCTCATGGGCTGATTCACTAACCTAATCCAGAGAAGAATCACCATTACCAGCCGGCCAGTACCATCCAGAAGTTAGGGATTACCTTTCCAACTGTCATACACTGTACTAACACCAGCAGTGGCTGCTGTAATAACGACTATCCTCATTTATACTTCCGGCTCCGCAGCAGTCTGTGTGGAGGGAGGTATTAAAAGTAAGGACTATCATACTGGGGACTGTCTTCAGCCTTGCTGAAGCCCCCTAGGTCTGGAGGCGCTGACACCAAGAAGAAAGAACCAGAGGAATCCTCAAATGTCTACCTGTCTTCCATCAATATTCACAGGTACCTCAGCTCTCCTGTACCTCACAGGTAACCAGCACTACACCCAACAATAGCCATGACAACATCTCACAGAAAGGGGGGGGGGGAGAACATGTGCTACACAAATATGCTGCTTTTCTGCAGTCGTGGTTCTCTGGCACAGCCCCCAATAATTTGGTAGTAGTTAGCCGCAGCTCCTTCAATGAGGATCTCCAGCTCCACATCATTACATTTTTGCTGTAGCCCCAGCAGAGGAGGTGGAAGCATGGGCAGCCAGCCCCACTGTTTAGCAGATAGAAATGGCTGAGACTTACTGTTAGGCAAGTGTTTTTATTTAAAATTGTACCATTCTAATGGGCGCGGGTATTAAGGTCACGCTTATGCATAACCGTCAGTAACTAACGTGCCCATAGAATGTTCTTTCCCAGTGCACAAGTGCAGTGTATATATTTTTGGCTACATTAACCCCATCCATCCATGTAACATTACGGTGGTCATTTTTCTAATGGACCTTACTTTTGCATATCATTAGCTTTGAGCATACCTGTTAATAAGTAGGGAATTAAGGTCTCTTACCAATTTCAAGAACGTTACATTCTTTGCACTAAATTAGCTCACTTCTGAGGATCTACTGTACCCTCATCAGTGTAACAACAAAACAGCTCTGCAGTTGAAAACATAAATACATATAAAATATGCATACTTTAGCTATAACAAGGATTCAGTTTGTTATATAAACACAAATACAGTATATCACGTTCTTTCATCTAAAGCACCGTTTTAGATTATTGCTAAAATTTTATCATTTTAATCTCCTTTCCTCAGCCAAGAATAATTGAATTGCCTAATTTATATACTGTATATTTTTGCTTTGGATTACATGTTATAATTTGCAACTCAGTACTGTAAATTAAAAAGAACATGCATTCTTCTGTTGTTGAGAATACACCTATACGTTTCAATGCACCTAATACTTATCTTATAGAAACTTACTACGGAAAAACTGATTTATTGAGTTCTTCTAGTGCAGATTACCCAGTGCAACACAATCCAGTAGAATTTGTTCTCCATACGGTGCATCTTATCTCTGGAATGGATTCTAGGTATCTTAGTGAACATCCCCTTCAGAGAATTCAAGCTTGGTACCATGCCCTGTTCAATTGCTCATATCTGAGACTGTCATTGTTATTTATGTTTATTGAATGTTTGTCTGTGTTGTGTTAGCCTTGAAATACCTGAAAACTCTGTTTTCTGCTCTCTTCATATAATATTCTGTAAAATGTATTTTATATAAAAAAGTAAAAATTATATATTTTAAGGAATCTGTGGCTGGTACTATACACCTTAAACATCGACCATGGCCCCTTGGAAGTGCATTTAACTGAACACCTTCCTATTATCTCTATACGTTCTTCCTACTTACCAATTAGATTGTAAGCTCTTCAGGGCAGGGACTCCTTTTCCTAATTGTTACTTTTATGTTTGAAGCACTTCTCCCCTTTATGTGTTATTTGTTTTTAATTATATCACGTGTATTACTGCTGAGAAGCGCTATGTACATTAATGGTGCTATATAAATAAAAATATACGTACATACATACATTTAAATGAAATGCCGAGGGATCGCGTGAGGCCTCTGCAACTTCCCTTACCTTGTCTTCGGTGACGTGTCACCATGGCAACACAGCATCAAATGCCGCCACGGGGTCACGTGACCCAGCAGCGTCATTTGACGCCGGAGATAAGGTAAGGAGTGGGGCGCTAGCAGCGAGGGAGATCAGGCAGGGGGATGCAAAAGTTTGTTCACCCCGACATACCGCTTACATATAGCCATTTTTGCGAAAGTCTGGCAAATCTCTCAGACTTCCATGCTAACCTGGTGAAAATGTTGAAACTATGAGGATTCGCCGGCTGCACCAACAGATATGCTCTTCTGACTTCGCTGGGTGCACCAAGATGCCCGTTGAATCAGAAAGGAAACGTCCTCCTGGAGCTGATACATTGCTACACTTGCCCCAGGTCCTTAAATAGCAGCAATATTTACCGAGCCTTTGCCTGAGCAAGGTATCCATACCCTTGTGCTCCCGGATCCCGTCTGTTCCAGTTCTGTTCCTGTGTTCCAGTCCTATTTCTGTGTTTCAGCCACGCCAAGACCTTTAAAATCGTGCCCCCGTACCCGGCCAACAATCCGGAGCCGGACCTAACCATTCTGGCCTGTCCAGGCACCAGATCCCAGGCCCAGGGTTGGTTACTTTACTCCCTATCTCTGCCCTGCGGACTGTCTCCTGGACTGTGGTTTGTAACCTACGCAAACGTTACGGCACCTAAATCTGCTTTTATTCTTTGCAATCCTGAGGCAGTGTGAACTGTTGTGAAAATTTCACAGCACACAATTTACAGTAAGACACAACAGTGAAAAATTAGCAAATCACATTTGAAGACATTCCCACAACTCTGATTAGGAACCAGGTAGGCACAAAACTGAACAAGTTGCGCAAATATAACAAATACTTCAGGTTTCCAAAAGAGATTTTGCCCATTGAGTACAAACAAAAAGAATGATCTCTGTTCCTGATCTTCAAGCCATGAGGCATTTGTATAATGTTGTTTTATAAGTGTTGTTAAAAAAAAATAGTTACGCATAACAACTCATGAAAATATAAGGCATTTGTTCTTGCCCATATTAGTAATAATTTAAAATCTTCTTTCTTATTACAAAATAGTAGCTGTTACAATGTATTCTATTATAAATAGAGGGTGTTTTAGTAGAGACCGTTTCTTGGAAGTAAATTCTCCGTTCCCTGTGGCATTTTATTGATACAGAATTATTGTTGTTAGAGGAGCGTTACTGTAGTTTCTATCACCACAAATAAAGCATGGCCAAATATGGCTTTTTTGACATATCTAAAGCTCATACAAATTAAAGAGAATTCTGTTTGCTTTTACAGTATTTACTAGCAGCTTCAAATACAAATACGAACCTATATACATTGTATCATGAATATTTTAATATTCCAGTAGTCTATGTTGAAGGGTAATCCTTTTTAGAAATGGTTTAGGCTGAACGCAGAAGTAAAAAGATAAAGCAGACAAACTTATCTTGAATTTTCCTTAGTGTTTTGCTGAAGCTGAAATTAAGTTTAGGAATTATTATCGTGAAAAATATGATTGGTAGAATTCCCTGTGACTGGGAGAACTGGGGCTCAAAAGGGTGTAGAATCACACAATTAAGTGAAAGAAAAAGATATAAATAAGCACTTGTTCCTTTTCTTTCTTTAGGCCTGGGACATAGTGAATTAATGCGGGCGGAGGCGCGCTGAGGCTCAGGGAAAGCGGTGCTTTCCCTGGCCTTACACAGAGCGCCGTCCGTGGGCGTGTCGGGGACGGGTCTGGGGGCGGGCCAGTGACGTCACGGAGCTGGTTCGCCCTCATTGGGCCAACCGCTCACGTGACCGGCCCTGCGCTCCGGCGAGCGCCAAATTTGAAACCTCCGTGAGACACACGCTTCCCCAAGCTTGCGGACGCGTGTGCGAACCCCTGCTAAAGCCGCTCTCATTGCGGCTGCAGGGGCTCAGTGCCGAGCAACAGCACGCCTCAGCATGGGTCAGCGCATAAGCGCTGACCATGCCCGAGGCCTTAGAGTAATGGTCAGAAATACATTGAATGTGCCCTTTTCAAAGTGCCCATGAATCAGCACTCCTTGTGGGAACTGGTTATAGAGATGAGGTTAACGCCTTCCAGGCTCAAACTCTGATGAGAGTATAAAGCAGCCAGGCCTATTTGATTAGTGCATATAATTCCTCTAAAACGGTGATAATGCGCAAAACTCAGCCCATAAGAATGAGTAAATACAGAAAATGTTGTGTTGTCATCCGTTGGCTGCTCTGGCAACTCAGGACTATTCTTCACTTGTGGGGTACAACCGGTGTGCAGGTCCACAGGGATAATGTAAAGAGGAGAAAAGCCAAACGCTGCTGCGTCACACCGCCGAAGGTAATGAAGGAAGAGAGTGTGAATGAGAAAATCTTTAAAGAGTGACACTTTGAGAACGCGCTTAGTACGCAACGTGTCAGGGTAACCTTCTGTTCCTCGTTTTGTTTTACCATAAATTGAAGATTTTTTTCAAGCAGTTGCCCTCTCTCCCTTCATTACCTTTGGTGATGTGACAGAGCAGCTTTTTGCCTTTCTCATGTAAAATATGAACAGTTTTCAACAGTATTCTCCACTGAAGGGGTCTGAATACAGTCACAGTGCATCATCCTCATCACATTAATTATTTTAGAGCAACAGACAATATGGCATCTTTTAAAAAATCTCCAAAGACACAGACTTCACATGGCAGTCTCTGAATAGTTCCATGTTTTCCACTATCCGTTCCATGGCTTAGCTTAGGGGTGCTCTCCTGTCTTCAAGCACCCCACACAGGCCAGGTTTCCAGGGTAACCTAGCTTCAGCACAGGTGGCTCAATGAGAGGCTCAGTCTTTGACTGAAGCTAGGATATCCTGAAAACCTGACCTTTTCGGTGGGGCTTGACGACTGAAGATCAGTGTCCCTGACTTAGCTGACCATTCTATGCTATATAGCAGTCTACAGGATTAATGGAAATCTGGATCACCATGTAAAAAAGCTGCCTACATCTAGGGATGTATTTAAATAATGTAAAACACTGTAGGCTACAGTAGAAAGTCTTTAATCCCTTTTCCTTCTTCAAGGACAATTGCAAGAAATTGATCCCGTGAAATCATTTGCATATTTAATCTCAGAACACTGTTTCTTAACAGAGAGCTTTTTGGAGATTCTCCAAAGCATTGTTACACAGAATGTCATGAACTATAAAATCCTAAATGAAAAATAATATACAGGTACCATACATGCTCCTAATACTGTACTCCTGTTATTTTCAAAATACCTATGCACTGTCTGATTTTAAATGTGTGCATCGGATATTTTTGTTGGCGTATAGGATTCTGTGAGGATTTTTTTAATTCTATGATGCACAGTAATTCAGTGGATCATTTTCATAGTGATGGATACAACATTATTTACATTTATCTGAAATTTGCATCTTATCATGAAATATAGCACTATGTTTCCATGGTCAAACTACATACTTTCACTTTTACTGATAATTACATTGTGGTCTCTTGTTCATATCTATACATTGTGTTCAGGAAAAAAGTGCCCCTTTTGTTTTTCATCATATTTTATATAGTGCTCGCTCAATGTCCATGAAAATGTGTACAATTGTAGGTCTTTTATGTAGATTAACGTTATATAACAAGCACAATGCAGACAACCAACTGATGTTAACTAAATTGATATTCTCAACAAGTACCAGATACACTGCGGTAGGTTCATTTTCATTAAACGAGAAATATGAGTTTTTCCTTAATAGCTCATAAATATGTTAAACTGTTGTAATCTAATCTGAAACACTAAGATTACTATAAAGTTTTAGTTCAAATTGTGCATTAAAAATGTTCTCC
Organism: Ascaphus truei; assembly: GCF_040206685.1. Classification (NCBI taxonomy): domain Eukaryota; kingdom Metazoa; phylum Chordata; class Amphibia; order Anura; family Ascaphidae; genus Ascaphus; species Ascaphus truei. The sequence goes on from NC_134483.1 coordinate 36,313,628, forward strand.
TTCTACTGAAACGCACGCAGGAGATGAGAACACCACTGTCTGATTTCATAATCATTAACGCGTTGATCAAGTTGTTCTCACTCCTAAATTAAACAAATTAATTTTTTCACAACAGGGAAGCTCAGCCAGGTACCATATGCTTCCCTCCATTTAAAGAGATGTCACATCACCCAAAAAAGGGAAGGCATCACATGGTACATCCATCAATCGGATTGGTGGATGTACCATGTGAGTCCATCAAGTTTGGTAGACAAGTAATCCCTTGCTAAACTTGATGCCTGTTCACATGGTACATCCACCAATTTCTTTTCATGTAGCTGGTTGCGACAGGTTCAATGCCAGGACAATCCTTCCTCTAACTATAGAGGTAAATAAGGATTTTAATCAGTTAGCGTTAGGACCTGTGATATTATGGTCATGCCTTGAAAGTGGCTCGCAGGCTTATACGCTTTGGCCAAAGGGTTAACTAAATGACCCCTTTTCAATAGATATATAGGTATTTCACTGTGTATTTTTGTCACATTGGATGTTGCTCTGGACTTCTTTGTTTCTTGTTTTATACATCTACCAATCAAATTGGTGGATGTACCATGTGTCTGTCAAATGTGATGTCACAGACACAAGGAAGAAGATGGCTTGCCCATCTGTGGGATCTGTTAAAGAAATAAGAGTAGAATAAAGAGAAGAAAGAAGAAACATGCCAGTGACTTCTCTTCAAGCAATGGAGGAAAGTGGACTTCTGCACATCAAGCTGGACTTCAAGCTGAGGATCATTGCTTCATGGGTCAAGAGTTGATTGGTGCCTCAGTTGGATGAAGAGGATGAGCCTTCATCCCGGCAAGGGTAAGATACACATTTATTGAATGTAGGGTGCCCATTGATGGAAATGTGGCTATCTGTGCCCCGTTGAGGGCATAGGTAACCACAGTGACAATCAATGGATTTATTGACTAGTGTTTATTTTTATTGGGAGAGGGAGTGGCTCAGTGAGCAAAGACACTGACTGGCATTGAGAGTTTGAAGCAGGGGAGCCTGGTTCAATTTCCGGTGTCGACTCCTTGTGACCTTGGGCAAGTCACTTTATCTCCCTGTGCCTCAGACACAAAAAAAACAGATTGTAAGCTCCACAGGGCAGGGACTTGTGCCTGAAAAATGTCTCCCTAAAGTGCTATGTAAAACTAGCAGCGCTATACAAGAACATGCTATTATTATTGTATTCTAATGTGTATTTTATTTAATTGTGCTATTTCTTTATGCAATACACATGGGCAAAAGCGCTGGTAGCCATATTTGGCTAATAGTGCTATTGCCTATTTGTGTGTGATGGTGTGGGGGGGGGGGGTTGTTGGTGGTAGAAGGGTGGGTAATAGGGTGCCCATTGTTTGCCAATGTGGCTATTTGTACCACCATTGAGGACATAGGTAGGGACTAGAAAAGGGACCTATAACCCCATTGTGTAAAGGGATTTTCAATCTATCCTCTGTTATTTTAACAAATGATAGAAGAAATTACTAGATAAGGGTTTAATGTTTTCACGATCATGTGGACCAAGTTCTTTCCAATTATATACGGATTTGCAAAAATGTATGCGTAATCTTACTTTAAAGAGACATTTCTTGAAAATAGACGTAGACTCATGGTTCTACTAGAGATCAAACTGATGTTATGGACACTGTGACTCCCAAAATAACTGAGGTGGGGGAAACAAGTGATCCATTATGTAGACATACCCACTTCAAGGGTAAATCAAGGTTTTACCCTGCACACTCAAAGGGACACCACATTGAAACATTTTTTAATATGGTAAATAAAGAATTCAATGATCTGACAAAAAATTTCAAACCAGGAGACATTAAGTATAATCTAAATAGGAAAGAGAATCTGGCTTTAAAATTCCTGCGGGAAAATAAAAACGTAATTATCAGGCAAGCTGAAAAAGGAGGGGGTGTAGTCCTGCAAGATTGAAAGGACTACGAGGGGGAGGCACATCGTCTCCTTAGTGACACATCCTCATATTTGAGACTGAAAAAAGACCCCACAAATGAGTTCCTTAGTAGCCTGAAAGACTCTTAGATCAAGCTCTCACCAAATTGGTTATTTCCAAAAATGAATTTGCTTTTCTATACTCAGACTGTCCTAAAATACCTATATTCTATCCTCTCCCCAAAACACACAAGTGCGTAATCAATCCCCCTGGAAGACCAATAATTTCAGGAATTCAATCCCTAACTGCCAAACTTTCGCAGTATGTCGATCATTTTCTCCAGCCTTATGAGGGAAGGCTTCCTTCTCATTTGATAGATTCTACATTAGTACTTACTCTTTTCCAAGAGTTTGAATGGAAGGATTTGTATAGATGGCTTACATGCGATGTGCAGGCCCTCTAAACGAATATCCCACATGAGAAGGGGTTATCGGCAGTGGACTTTTTTCTTTCAGGGGACCCAGATTTACATAATCTCAATAAGGAATTCATCTTGAACTCTATCCAATTCATACTGAAGCACAACTACTTCATGTTTTTGGATGAGTTCTTTTTACAGGTTTGTGGAACTGCGATGGGCACTTGTTTTGCCCCCAGTTTCGCAAACCTGTACAGTATATGGGTGAATGGGAGTTCCAACAGATTTGGAACAACAATCCCTTCAAAAATAACATCAACATTTGACGTCGATTCATAGACAACATCTTGTGTGTTTGGGATGGAGATTCAAACTCTGTAGAGCAGTTTTCTTTATATCTAAACAAAAATGTCAACAATTTAACTTTTACATATACAGAGAATCCTAAAGAAATCAGCTTTTTGAACTTAAAACTTATAGCCACAGAGGATGGTAAGGTAATAACCAGAACGTACTTTAAGGAAGTTGACGCTAACAATTTATTGTTAGCGTCAAGTAATCATAAGAGAACCTGGATCCACAATATACCAGGGGGACAGTTTACTAGATTAAAAAAGAACTGCAGTAAAAATGAGGATTTTGAAATCCAAGCGAATGACCTACGTCTAAGATTCCTTGAGAGGGGGTACTTGCCGCATAAATTAAAAGAAGATCTGGAGAAAGTCAGAAAACTAGATAGAAATGTAATTTTGGTTCCCAAAATTAAGAATAAAGGTGAAAATAAGGATGAAGTCAGTGTTCCTTTCATTACAAATTTAAATTTTCTATGACAAATAAAATTGAAAGGATAATAAGAAAACATTGGGCCATATTAAATAATGACCCTATTTTGGGAACACATATTACCACTAGCCCAAAGTTCATCTATAGGAAGGCCAAAAATTGAAAAGCATTTTGGCCCCTAGTGATATAATGTCTAGGGTCAATGCAAGTGACAGTATGTGGTTGAGAACTAAACCAATAGGGAATTTTCCATGTGGGAAGTGTTCAGTATGTACATATTATCATCCTGATAGAAAAATATTTAAATCAAATTCAACGAAAGAATCTTTTGACATCACAGATTTTGTTTATTGTAATACAGATCATGTTGTGTATCTGATTGAATGTCCGTGCGGCTCTCAAAATGTAGGCCGCACAAAAAGATGTCTGAAAATACGTATACAAGAACATATCCGTAATATAAAGAATGGCTTTTTAAAGCATAGACACTACACTACACATCATCAAAAAGACCATTCATCACTTACTTTTAAAGGTATTACATTTATACCAAGAAATAAAAGGGGTGGTGACAGAGTCAAAGAGCTTTCAGTGCAAGAGACCTTCTGGATACATAAACTAAACACCTTGTATCCAGGAGGTCTCAATGAAGATATTGATATCTGGTCCTTATACTAAAATGGTCATGTACTCTCCAAAATTACTTTGAGATCAACTCTTTTAATTATTTGCTAATCATCCTATCATTTCCTCTCCACGTCTAGGAAATTATTCATATCCATTTTGTCCCATTTATGTCCATTTTGTGCTTTGTTTGAATTAGACAATAATTACAATTGGATGTACCACCATATGTACTGAATTTTTAATATTTGTTTCTCTTCTGTTCCAGCGTCTATAACACTGTTCCTTTCATCAGTTGATTTTTAATAACACACACAGTATATTGGTACTTTATATTCATTTTTTATTAATCTTTAATGCATTTCTCTCATGTATATGTTTTATTAAAAGTTTGTGCCGTTAGATCGGCTTTTTTACACTGATGAATGTATGTTGTGATATGCCCTTGACGCCTCCTTGCCTCCTTCCAATTGAAAGTGACATGCTCAATCGCAGCCAATCGGAATGGGAATCGGGCAGGGGGTATTTTAATGGCGCAATGATTAGTGATCAATTTTCCCTGATGAAGAAACTGCTTTAGTTTCGAAACGCGTTGGAATAGTGCCAAAGATTAAGTGATCCGAGTAAGCTCCACAGCGGCATCATACTGTCTGCTCTAGCGGTGACTGGTGAGCGATCGAGTTTGCGGTATCCGGCGTCACGGTCAAGTGACGTCACCGGGAGGCAGATGGAGAAGCAGCGGGACGTGGTTGCAGAGTGCATAACGCGATCACACATTTCCTTGTGTGAATTCAGTGCTGGCAATAAGGATTACCATCCTGGAACTGCTGTACCTGCACTAAAAGCGATCTGACTAAGAAGGACTGATTTATGAACACTTGCCCACTGATGATACGCCCTATGGGGTGAAAGAACTTGGGAAGCATTTGCTGACATCCTACCTCTGACGTCCCTCCTGCGGTTGGTGCATGGGTAACATATCCCTGACATGCTGATTTAAATGTTATTTGATGTACGCAGAATACTCATCTTAATTGTTCGTCAACAATATATTTTCAATTTTACACTTTTCTGTATTAGCCTTGGGGGTGTCCAAGCCATCCCTGTTCCACGGCTGCAGACGCTCTCCGATATAATATTCAGTATCACTTGGCTGGTATATGGTTGTGTAAATTATAGTTAGATCGTAGTAGCACACTTCCCCCCATTCCTTTTTTCACTATTGAAGCAGGGGAACCTGGTTCAATTTCCAGTGTCAACTCCTTGTGACCTTGGGCAAGTCACTTTATCTCCCTGTGCCTCAGGCACCAAAAAAACCCATAGATTGTAAGCTCCACGGGGCAGGGACTTGTGCCTGCAAAATATCTCTGTAAAGCGCTACGTAAAACTAGCAGCGCTATACAAGAACATGCTATTATTATTATTATTATTATTATTATTGTATTGTAATGTGTATTTTATTTAATTGTGTTATTTCTTTATGCAACACAAATGGGCAAAAGCGCTGTTAGCCATATTTGTCTAATAGTGGTATTGCCAATTTGTCTCCGTAAAGCGCTACGTAAAACTAGCAGCGCTATATAAGAACATGCTATTATTATTGTATTGTAATGTGTATTTTATTTAATTGTGCTATTTCTTTATGCAATACAAATCGGCAAAAACGCTGGTAGCCATATTTGACTAATAGTGCTATTGCCTATTTGTGTGTGATGGTGTTGGGGGGGGGGGATTTTGTTGGTGGTAGAGGGGGTGGGTAATAGGGTGCCCATTGTTTGCCATGTGGCTATTTGTACCCCCATTGAGGGCATAGGTAACCACAATGACAATCGATGGATTTATGATATTGCAATGTGCATTTTATATATAAAAATATTATTTTTAGCCATCACAAATGGGCAAAAAGCATTAAAAGCCATATATGGTTAATATGGTTTTTGCCCATTTGTTTGTGTTGTGATGGGGGCAGAGGCGCTGGGAGATCAGGGTAGTTGCCCATGGAGGGAAGATTGGTCTCCCAGGCAGGTAGCGGGAGGGGTTAACCCCTTAATTACCATACTGTTTACAACCCACTAAGGTATTTAAGGGGTTACTAACCAATAGCTAGTGTTTAATTGTAAATGTCGGTGCCACTGAAGAGGAGGAGGAGGGAAAGGATGATGACGTACTTCATCCTGACAGGGCTAAGTACTATTTTTGATTACTACTGGGGGGCTGGCTATTGATTGCTTTTGAAGGGGCAAAAGCTCTATTAGCTAGTTCTGGATAATAGGGCTTTTGCCATTACTGTACTGTATGTGTTGGGGGGTTGGGGGGTTGTTGAGGGTAGAGGGATGGGTAGTAGGGTACCCATTCATTGCCAATGTGGCTATCTGTGCCCGTTAAGAGCATAGATAACCACAGTGATTTGATGGCTAAAATGGCTAGTGTTTGCTTTGATTGTATTGTAATTTGTATTTTATTTAATTGTAATGTGCAGTACTATACAGCATATTTTAATGGGAAAAGTGTTATTTGCAATCTTTGGCTAATAGGGCTATTGCCCATTTGTGTGTGTGTGGTGGTAGTGTAGTTGCCCCGGGTGGGTGGTTAGGCCTCCCGGGTGGATAGCGGGTGGTGTTAACCCTTTAATAACTTAGCGGTAGTAACCACTAAGGTAATTAAGGGGTTAATAGTGTTTTAATGGTTAGGCATCAGCACTTTCTGCAATGTTGGTGAGTATGAAGAGGAGGATGGCCTTCATCCTGATAGGGGTAAGTAAAACATTTATTAATATAATTTGTATTTTATTTTACTGTTTTGTATATTTGAATGGGCAAACATCATATTTAGTTAATAGGACTATTGCTCATTTCTGTGTGTTTTGCTGGTGTAGAAGGTGTGGCTGAAGGAGGTAGTTGCCCCTGGATGGGTGTTAGGCCTGCTAGAGGCATAGCGGGAGGGGTTAACACCTTAATTACCTTAGCAGTATTAACCCAGAATGGGGTGCCGGTATCTCCTGCAAGTTTAAATGTTTAAATGTCCCTGTCACATGGGCCATGATGCAGAGCATTTTAACTTGCAGGAGATACCAGCACCCGATACAGAGGCCAGTACTTCGGGACCAGGGGTCCCCAGACCTGAATGTAATGGGGTTCAGCTCCATTACAATCCTATGTAATAAAAATAAAAACAGCGTGATTTCCTGTAAGGGAGACAGAGAGCGGGACAGCTTCTCTTTGCTCCTCTATCTGCGCTGCTCCTCCAGACTGGTGGCGGCCCAGTAGGTTTAACTCAGCGGGAGTCCCATTAAGTACCAGGGACCCCCGCGGTGTAAATTCTTATGGGAAATTCCGCCTGCACTGTACTTGGCTGTGATCAAGCCACACTTAGGCCACGATCCACCTGCTCCAAGTGACGCGCAGGGTGTTACTGTATCTGGTTACATCTGTAATTGTGAGATTGATTTTTAGAGATGAAAATACTGTAGATGCATGTGTAGCGCTGCTTTCCCCCTCTCCCCCCATACCCCCCTCTGGGAGATTTACTCTGGCTACAGGTTTGTGTGGTGCTAGATACCTGTTTGGTTCAGGAGAGGCTGTGCTTCCGCGATGTTGCGGGGAAACAGGACAGGCTTTGGGCAGTTTCAGGCAGTAGTTCTTCTCATGATGCTTGCCTCCAGTCACAGTAGGATCCAAAGTTCTGGAGATAGTCCCTCCTGTTACAGTCCTCTGAACATACCCCTAACCAATAGACTGTACACTCAGGCAGGGGTATATAAAATGGGGTCCTTTATTGATGCAGCCACTGCAGTTCTTGTTACAGTGGATGCATGATGTTACTAGCAAGATCCAGGTCTTAGGATGTCCCTAGGCCACACTGGTAGGCTGGAGGCCCGGATACAGGTGGTTGGAAGGGAGCAAAAGTCGCAGGAACATCCAAAAAATAAAAGGAAATATAATAGTGCAATATGTTGTGATAAAGCGAATTCTGAGTTATCTTGGCTCTATAGAGTGTCTACTTACAATAAGTAGGTGTATATAAAGCATTTTGCAAAGTAAGGTGGTGTGTAGCAGGCTGCAAAGACAGGATCCTCGCGAGTTTGAGGTGAAGGAGGTCTCACTCAGGTACACATGCCACAGGAAAAAAATACAGAAAAGACCATGGTACAGATCGGACAAAAACAGTTTGTATTAAAAGCGGGGTTAAAAGTTGTACTTACAATAAGTACATAAACAATGTACACGTAGCGTTTACTTTAGAGGTGAAACCGGCGTCTATGTGGATAGCCTCTAGCTGCTGCAACTCCCAGTCCTCCTCGTCGGATCGCGATGACTGGCGTCTGACGTCACTTCCGACGCAAGGGTGACGGCTTCCGATCCGGAACAACACAGAGGTTAGCAGACAGCAGGGGAACCGCAGACTCGGCACCTTCTCCTTCTGGGCAGCTGTGCAGGCTGCAGGAATAGGCTCAATGCGTTTCGCTGTGTTACACCACAGCTTCCTCAGGAGCAAGACTTGCTCGGAAGCCGTCACCCTTGCGCCGGAAGTGACGTCAGACGCCAGTCATCGCGATCCGACGAGGAGGACTGGGAGTTGCAGCAGCTAGAGGCTATCCACATAGACGCCGGTTTCACCTCTAAAGTAAACGCTACGTGTACATTGTTTATGTACTTATTGTAAGTACAACTTTTAACCCCGCTTTTAATACAAACTGTTTTTGTCCGATCTGTACCATGGTCTTTTCTGTATTTTTTTCCTGTGGCATGTGTACCTGAGTGAGACCTCCTTCACCTCAAACTCGCGAGGATCCTGTCTTTGCAGCCTGCTACACACCACCTTACTTTGCAAAATGCTTTATATACACCTACTTATTGTAAGTAGACACTCTATAGAGCCAAGATAACTCAGAATTCGCTTTATCACAACATATTGCACTATTATATTTCCTTTTATTTTTTGGATGTTCCTGCGACTTTTGCTCCCTTCCAACCACCTGTATCCATTCCATTTGAGGGGGATCTGTACATATCCCCCACAGGAAGGTTGAGACATCGTTTCAGTTACCTATATATTTTTTCCTGTGTGAATCTATCACTGTATCACTGCACTTTTATTTAGCGCCTATCTAAATCATTTTGGTTTCATCTTCAAGGCTGGAGGCCCGGCCAGGTGCCTCAACTCTTCCCCAGCCCATAACGGGGCTGGAGGCATAGGTATCTACCCCCTGAAGGGTGAACCTGGACTCACTAACTTTGCATGCTTCCTCCCTAAGGCACAAGAGGGGGAGGGCACTAGGTCTGTACAATGATTGGCTGTACACAGACCAAGTTCCACCTCAACACCCTGTCACTCAGAGTGGCTGCTGGAGGAGGGAAAACCCCAAGATAACAGTCTGTTATAGCCTGCATCTATCAGGGCTTACATAACTGGGGTGGCAGTAGAATAGCCAAACCTACCATGGCTACACATGGATTACAGTACAGGACATTACCTGGCAGTATCACTGTGTTTCTTGCACGAACACGGTGTTGTTATCGACCTGGTAAACATGCAAAACATGAATGAAAACAGGAATTAAACAATGACTACAAGATGAATTTTTGCATTTATTAAACAATGGCTTCTCTGTGCGGCCCGCGATGACTCCGGCCGGCCGCCAGTTAATTAAATAAATTTAAAAAAAAAAGAGTTTAAAAAAAAAAAGTTAAAAAAAGTTTTTAAAAAATGGCGGCGATTCCCCCCCGCCCCCTGGGTTTTGCGGTGCGCGAGACGGCGGCGGTGCGCGGGGGCAGCAGAATGAGGAGGATGCGGCGGCCGTGAGTATTTTTTTTTTTCAATAGCTGGATGCCGGGGGGCGGGGCTTTAGAGTAGAAGGGATTGGTTGGAGGTCATAGTATGCCGGGGGTGGGGCTTAGTACCGGGGAGAGGATGTGCTGAGCTAAGGTGTGTGTGTGTGTGTGTTACTGCAGGAGGGGTGGTGAAAAACGGGATACTGCAGGGGTGGAGGGTGGGTGTGAAAAACGGGCTGCTGCAGGGGTCGGGGGTGGTGTAAGAAACGGGCTGCTGCAGGGGTGGGGGGTTGGTGTAAAAAACGGGCTGCTGCAGGGGTGTGGGTGTAAAACGGGCTGCTGGTGAGGGGGGGGGGGGCAAACCGGCTGCTGTGGGATGCGGCAAACGGAGTTGTGTGATGGGGGAGAAGGGGTGGGAGGAGAAGGGGGCGAGAGAGGAGGCAGAAGGTAGAGAGGAGGCAGAAGGGGGAGAAGGGAGAGAGGGGGGGAGAAGGGAGAGAGGGGGGGAGAAGGGAGCGAAGGGGGAGAAGGGAGAGAGGGGGTGAGAAGGGAGAGAGGGGGGGAGAAGGGAGAGAGGGGGGAGAAGGGAGAGAAGGGAGAAAGGGGGGCAGAAGGGAGAGAGGGGGGGAGAAGGGAGAGAGGGGGGGAGAAGGGAGAGAGGGGGGAGAAGGGAGAGAAGGGAGAAAGGGGGGCAGAAGGGAGAGAGGGGGGGAGAAG